>NW_007726766.1:301741-302398 GCF_000696425.1 Galeopterus variegatus
GCGCGCTCGGAGGTTTCGGGCCAGCCACCGCCGCGCTAGCTAGAAGCGCCCCAGCCCGGCAAGCTGGCTCACCCGCTGGCCACCCAGCACAGCCCGCTGGCCCCACTCCTGCAGCCCATCTGGAGGAGCGGCGGCGGCGGCGGCGGCGGCGGCGGCAGGAGAATGGCATCAGAACTGGCAATGAGCAACTCCGACCTGCCCACCAGTCCCCTGGCCATGGAATATGTTAATGACTTCGATCTGATGAAGTTTGAAGTGAAAAAGGAACCGGTGGAGACCGACCGCATCATCAGCCAGTGCGGCCGTCTCATCGCCGGGGGCTCCCTGTCTTCCACCCCCATGAGCACGCCGTGCAGCTCGGTGCCCCCTTCCCCCAGCTTCTCGGCGCCCAGCCCGGGCTCGGGCAGCGAGCAGAAGGCGCACCTGGAAGACTACTACTGGATGACCGGCTACCCGCAGCAGCTGAACCCCGAGGCGCTGGGCTTCAGCCCCGAGGACGCAGTCGAGGCGCTCATCAGCAACAGCCACCAGCTCCAGGGCGGCTTCGATGGCTACGCGCGCGGGGCGCAGCAGCTGGCCGCGGCGGCCGGGGCCGGCGCCGGCGCGTCCCTGGGCGGCAGCGGCGAGGAGACCGCTGGACGGCCAAGGGGGGAGGAC
>NW_007726766.1:303475-312409 GCF_000696425.1 Galeopterus variegatus
CCTGCACCCGCACCACGCCGCCGGCGGCCTGCACTTCGACGACCGCTTCTCCGACGAGCAGCTGGTGACCATGTCGGTGCGCGAGCTGAACCGGCAGCTGCGCGGGGTCAGCAAGGAGGAGGTGATCCGGCTGAAGCAGAAGAGGCGGACCCTGAAAAACCGCGGCTATGCCCAGTCCTGCCGCTTCAAGAGGGTGCAGCAGAGACACGTCCTGGAGTCCGAGAAGAACCAGCTGCTGCAGCAGGTCGACCACCTCAAGCAGGAGATCTCCAGGCTGGTGCGCGAGAGGGACGCGTACAAGGAGAAATACGAGAAGTTGGTGAGCAGCGGCTTCCGAGAAAACGGCTCGAGCAGCGACAACCCGTCCTCTCCCGAGTTTTTCATGTGAGTCTGACACGCGATCCCAGCTAGCCACCTTGATAAGTGCTCCGTGGGGGTCCGGCTCGGGTGTGGGCTTCCTAGTTCCAGAGCCACGCTCGCCACCAACTCGCCCCCTCCCCTACCGAGTTTGCCCCCCCTGGCCCCTGCACACACACGCGCACACACACACGCACACACACACACACACGCACGCACACACACACCCTGCTCCGAATTTGTGGTGGTGGTGGCTGTTTTAAACTGGGGAGGGAGGGGGTGTCTGGCTCATGGATTGCCAATACGAAATTCTTCATAACTTGCTTGCTTGTTTTTTGGGGTTTTTTTTACACCCCCCCCCCCACCTTGCACAATGTTCAAAGATCTCAGCAGAGTTCTTCATGTGAAACATTGCTCACCTTTGAAGCCTGCATCATTCACATATTTTTTTTTTCTCTCTCTCTCTCCTTTAGTTCATGAGCTGGTGTTCATTTTCTGTGTGTGTGTTTTATTTTGTTTGGATTTTTTTTTTAATTTTACTTTTTGGAGCTTGCTGTGTTGCCCATCTTTTCCCCAACCTCCACCCTCACTCCCTCTCTACCCATCTCCTCCGAGATAAAAGAAAGAAAAAAAAAAAAAAAAAAAAAAAAAAAAAGCAAAGTTTTTTTTTTCTCCTCCTGAGTTCTTCATGTGAGATTGAGCTTGCAAAGGAAAAAAAAAATGTGAAATGTTATAGACTTGCAGCGTGCTGAGTTCCATCGGGTTTTTAAGCATTGTTATGCTAAAATAGAGAAAAAAAAAATCCTCATGAACCTGCCACAATCAAGCCTGCATCAACCTTCTGGGTGTGACTTGTGAGCTTTGGCCTTATGATGCCAAATCTGAGAGTTTAGTCTGCCATTAAGAAAACTCATTCTCATCTCATGCATTATTATGCTTGCTACTTTGTCTTAGCAACAATGAACTATAACTGTTTCAAAGACTTTATGGAAAAGAGACATTATATTAATAAAAAAAAAAAAAGCCTGCATGCTGGACATGTATGGTATAATTATTTTTTTCTTTTTCTTTTTTTTTTTCCTTTTGGCTTGGAAATGGACATTCGAAGACTTATAGCATGGCATTCATACTTTTGTTTTATTTCCTCATGACTTTTTTGAGTTCAGAACAAAAAAGTGCAACCTTAGAGCCTTCTTCCCATGAAAGTTTGTCTGCTCCAAAACTGCTTTGAGTTACTCAGAACTTCAGCCTCCCATTGTAAATGCACTGAAGGCATTCCTTGTCAAAGATACCAGAATGGGTTACAAATTTAACATGGCAAACATTAAAGAACTCTTAATGTTTTCTTTTTAATAAGAATGACACCCCATTTGGGGGTCTAAAATTGTAATGTTGCCGAAAGCAGTCTAAAATTTATTTTTTAAAAAAGAAATCTTCCCCGTTTTTTTTTTTTTTTTTTGGTTTGTTTTATTTTTATTATTTTTGTTTGTTTGTTTTGGCTTTTGGTCATTGTCAAATGTGGAATGCTATGGGTTTCTAGTATATAATTTAATTCTAGTTTTTATAATCTGTTAGCCCAGTTAAAATGTATGCTACAGATAAAGGAATGTTATAGATAAATTTGAAAGAGTTAGGTCTGTTTAGCTGTAGATTTTTTAAAAGATTGATGCACTAAATTGTTTACTGTTGTGATGTTAAGGGGGGTAGAGTTTGCAAGGGGACTGTTTTAAAAAAGTAGCTTATACAGCATGTGCTTGCAACTTAAATATAAGTTGGGTATGTGTAGTCTTTGCTATACCACTGACTGTATTGAAAACCAAAGTATTAAAAGGGGAAACACCCCTGTTTATATCTGTAGGGGTATTTTACATTCAAAATGTACGTTTTTTTTTTTTTTTCAAAATTAAAGTATTTGGGACTGAATTGCACTAAGATATAACCTGCAAGCATATAATACAAAAAAAATTGCAAAACTGTTTAGAACGCTAATAAAATTTATGCAGTTATAAAAATGGCATTACTGCACAGTTTTAAAATGATGCAGATTTTTTTACAGTTGTATTGTGGTGCAGAACTGGATTTTCTGTAACTTAAAAAAATCCACAGTTTTAAAGGCAATAATCAGTAAATGTTATTTTCAGGGACTGACATCCTGTCTTTAAAAAAATAATGAAAAGTAAATCTTACCACAATAAATATAAAAAAATCTTGTCAGTTACTTTTCTTTTACATATTTTGCTGTGCAAAATTGTTTTATATCTTGAGTTACTAACTAACCACGCGTGATGTTCCTATGTGCTTTTCTTTCATTTTCAATTCTGGTTATATCAAGAGAAAGAATAATCTACAATAATAAACTGCATTTTTTTTTTGATTCTGTACTCAGTTTCTTAGTGTACAGTTTAACTGGGCCCAACAATCACATTAGAAGTATAACATGCATCCTTTTCTCCCGTGGAAGGATTAATGGAGGAGTAAGGAGGCAGTAATTGAGGGTGAAATTATAGGCTGTTTTGTAAGGCGAGGAGGCTGGCCCCATATAATAATTAGCAATATTTAATATAGATGCAAGTTATGACCTCTCAATTATTTTGTTCCCGAAGTTTTCAGTTCAAATAAGTTGAGCCATCATTGCCCGTTGGTAGGGGAAAAAAACACACACACATAAAACACTGGAGCTGGCCTTTTGAACATGGCCCTAAAGCTTCTGATCCAGGAGCAAACCCATATAAAGAGAGACGAGCCAAGCAGACATGGCATATCAGAGGTAGCTTGACGCATAAGCATTTAATGTTAAAAATAAGCAATTCTTGCGTTTTGGCTACAATTGATTATTTTTTCTTCTTTCCTTACACACAGTGATTTTCAGGCCTTCCTAACAAGATTTAACATAAACACTTTGGACAAATCAAAGTTGTTTGTTTTGTTTTGCTTTTTGCTTTAACTTTGAAGGTCAATCATTTTAAATAGGAAAAAGAAAATTCACCCCTTACTTACATAACTCTAAGTACGTATCTGGCTTAAATTGTGTTATCAAATTATGTTTTACTGTGAATATTCAGTGGATGGCTTCTTAACTTAGATACGCTGGTGATTATTTTAGATCATGTTAGCTGCAAAAATATAAGCAGAAAATAATGCCTTCGTGGAATAAATGCTGTGCTTTGGTTTATTGGTACTGACCCCAAAACAGGCCGTGTATGGGGGCTAATTTAAAGATCATTTAGAAAGACTCAACCTACCTTTAGTAGAACTCCTAAGCATTGACCTATTTTCAAATGACACAAATTCATGCAACTAATGTTACAAATTCATGCAGTTTGCACTTAGTCAACTTTCCCTAGAACGCTAATAGAATGTTAGACAAAGCCAGCACTGTTTTAAAAACATAGCCAAATATGATGACTTTTGTTTTATTTTGTTTTCGGTTCTTTTTTTTTTTTAACAAAAAGATAATATTGCAACTCTGAACGAAGGCCTTATTTTGAAGAATACAGGTTGTGCTTGGCGCTGATGAGTTCTGGCCAGTTTATCATCTGGCCTGCCTCTTTTTCACAGAACATGAAGACAGTGTATACCCTCTCCATTTTGACCTTCCTTTATGTGCCAGCTTGATTATGGCTTCTGAATCCACTCTTAATTTTGCTTAACAAAAGTCTTAATAGTAAACCTACTCCCATGTGCTGGAAGTCAGCTGTTCTCGGCTTCACAGAGTTTTTCTCCCCCCCCTCCCCATATCACAACTAGTAGATACATGGTTTCCCCCCGAAGAAGCAGCAATGGAAAGCTCAGCATCTGATAAAAGATTTTAGGCAAACATATCCTCAAAATAAGAGTGACATTCAGGACATAGTTACTGCATTTATCTCATGAAGAAAGAGACCTGGATTGGGAGAAAAATACACTTGTGCAACAATTAAGCATTTTGATAGGAATCTACAAGACAGGGCCCCCAAACATGAGAAAGTGAAAGAGAGAGGGGCTGGCAAGAATGGGCTTTGGGGCAGGCTTTAAGAGAAGGTTAACTCTTAGTGAAAGGCAGTTTTAGAAATAACAGTTACTAAAACTTTGAAATATAGTGTCAGTGGTGAACACAAATACATGCTTTATTTTACAAAGAACTCCTAAATCCTGCCTAGGTGCCATTCATTACAAATAAGTCTTTAAATCGAAAAAAGAAATCATATAAGGAACTCTAGCTTTCCCCTTTACGCTGCATTTGAGTCTGTCTAAATAGTGTTAAAATTCCTTTCATTCCAATTACAGAACTGAGCCCACTCGCAAGTTGGAGCCATCAGTGGGATACGCTACATTTTGGAAGCCCCAGCAACGTGTACCAGTGTGTTCACGAAACGAAATTTATGGGAGAGCTGTACATTAAAAACATCATTATTATTATTGGCAGTCATGAAGAGCAACCCCACCATGACTTCTGTTTAGGCTCTTTTTAAAGAAAAATTATTGTGTTAGATAAGACAGCTATTAAATTTGTAACCCCATACTAATTAGCTGTGCCTCTTGTCTGCGGGCCTTAAATACAGACCCATAGAAAACCGCACTAGTGCTTCTCAATTTACGAAGCACACAGCTGAACAGGTATGATTGTTTTCAACCCGTAATACTAGTTTTAAAAGTCCACTAAAATGGAAAAGATATATATAGTACATATACACACACACACACACACACACAAATATATGAAGAAAAGTTTCCCAGAAGGTAACAACTAGTATTTTAAAAGCATATACAGTCACGCACATTCTCAGCAGTAGTTTTTCTTACTTCATTGTTTTTCTGGCAGATAATTGTACTAAAAAAAAAATATTTGACTCCTCTTCCCCATACAAGGTGCAATTGGCAGAATCTTTAAGGGAGAGCACCCTGGTTTTCTTGTAGGCCCTATATAGCATTGTATTTATCCGTGATGTGTTCATTTATCAGACATAGCTATAAATGAAAACAATGGGTGGCAAAATACAAAGTTAGTTAAATAAACACCCTTTGTGAGCTTTTTTACCCCCTCCCTTTTCTACTCCCAGGCACTGGCAAAATCACCTTCCTTTAATATCTGGGCTTCATGCATGTATCCTTTTTCAAAAACCATGTAATAATTTTTTACAATGTGTCTGACACACTAATATATTGACATCAAATAGGCAGAGGTTCTACTTTCGCCTAGCAGATAAATCTGCTATCTAGACATCATTTCCTCCAGCCTCAATGCCATAACCACCTGGGCCCCTTTCGACACAGACCTCCCCAATGGGGAATACTCTATTACTGAATGCATGACGCTAGCGCTCTGATCTTTTCTCCCTTATACCTTTACCCCCGGCATTTTTATTTAGTAACATCAATTCTAGATACTTCTAAAGTAGGACCTCTCCTTGCCAAACCACCGGTGTTACTGCTAAAAGCTGTGAACAGAGGGCAAATGGTGGCCACCCCCACGAACACGGCACACAGCTGTCTCAGTGGCCACATTCCCAGAATTTCCTGGTCAAAATAACTGAAGTTGCTTATGACACATTCGAAGGTTCCTGAGTACAGTACATTACGAGGCTTTTGTTTTGGTTGTTGCCATTGTTTTGTTTAGGCCAACTTACTTCCATATTCACATACTCTTGGCTTTATAAAATGTATTTCTTCCAGTACACTAGGCTAATCAATACATTTAAAGTCTGATTGCCATAGAAGTATCTCTATTTTTTGCCTGCCAGTAGTTAAAGACTAACTGAGATAGGTTGGAAGACTAAAATAAGTCCATGAATGACAAGCTTCAGTCGTCTGATTTCCGTGCCAGGGAAACACACAACCAAGCTCTCTGGCCTCAGCCCTCATATAAACATTCAGTAAGAGGGGATAGGAAGTCAGACTTACCAGCTTTGGACTGCTGATTTGCAAGGCTTTCCACTGCAATTCACTTTCGTTTGATTTTTTAAAAAATAATTTTGCCCCTTTTTTTGAAGAATTGTCTTCGTTTTTTTGTTTTTGTTTTTGTTTTTCTTAAGGAAGTTTTATCTGCAGTGATAAGCTATAATTTTTACCTCTTCTGATTATTCTTCAGGATGCTGAATGAATAATTTGGGGTTCATGCCTTCCTTGTTGTCTTGAGAAAGATAAGAGAAAGCCTGAAGTTTGTATTTACTCTTAGCCCATCCTAAATCTAAAAGAAGATGTCCCAAGTCCAGAGCAGGACACATATGTGCAGTAGCTTTAAGGGAGGTGGTCCAGGGTCCAGCCGTCGAAATCAGGATTTGTTTGCTTTTGCGTTTGTTTAAAAACAGATCAAGAGCCTTAACCCACCTTCCCATAACACTACTTTTATCACTTTTGATATAAATCTTCAAAATCTAGACATCAAACAGCTCCAGAAAAGGGGGAATTCTGTCCAGGCCTTGCTCCACCCCAGCTCCTGAACAAACCCAGCTCTGTCTAGCATTTTTTTCTCCAGTGGGGGCAGAAGACAGGGTGAGAGAATTTCAGTCTCCCAGGCTGTCTCATGATTGCTGGGGCATAAAGAAGTACAGTCCTGCCACAAATTGGGAGCATCTTTACCCTTTAGAGAGGAACAAAACAAAACAAACAAATCGAATTGCTCTGCATAAAGGCGTAGAAAACCTCAGGCTCCTTGTTCCCCTGCACCATCTGTAGGAGGTGAGAAATGAAGGAAACGAGAGAAAGGAGGGTTTCCAAGGCAATTGTCCCAGGAATAACCCCAGTTACCAGTCTCAATTTCACTTGCTCAGTGGCCAGAGTCAGACCTAGCCGACCCAAGCACCAGGTGCAAACAGAGTCCGGCTGTCCATTTCTTTAAGATATGCTCACATGTATGTCCTTTTTGAAAACAGTTTTAGGGATCAAATCCAAATAGAGAGATTTGAGGAAATTGTTAATGTCTTAACTTTTGGGCATTTATAAATATATCAGTCTTTGATTTGATGATGGCAACATTTGGGACTGGTCAGACATGTTATGCCAGTATTTATATTGTCACTGCGATAGGTTTTATGACACCATGACAGTTTTTTATTATTTAAATTTGAAAGCCATTTGGTGTTTTCCCTAAGTCTGACCAACAGAGTGAAACTGAGATAAGAAGAGCACATCAATAGCACACAGAAATCAGATCTTTATGTGAATTTGCATCAGAGTTGGACAGTTTTAAAAAACTCACAGAACACATTTTCCACAGAGAGGCTGATTGGAACGCACAGTTCCTTACTCAAATCATAGTCATCTACTGGGCACCCCTTCTCTTGTTCAACACAATTCACTTTCTTTTCCTTCTTTTTTCTTAAATAACAACTTTGCCCTATAATCAGGACTTTGGATTGCAAAATCACATTCCTCCCTTCTGCACGGATTCATCTTGGATCTTTAGTTACAATCAGAAAGGGGCACTAATTCAAGAAGGGAAGATAAAGGAGGGGTGTCTACTTGGATTTGGGTAAAAGAGGGGGAGGAGAGGAAATAGTTTTCTGTGTTGGCCCCACACACTCCTCAACCCACCCCTCACCCCCAGCTCAGGCCTGGACATAAGCTGCAAACCGGGGATTTGGGTTCTGAGTTTCTCTATTCTAAATATTCTGATTATCAACCTTGCCAGTTTCCAAGCTAAGATTCCAAAGAACGGTTTTTCCTTGTGGTTGATTCTTTCAGCGAGGGAATAGGAGAGGCCATGAAACCTTATAGAACTGGGCGGGGAGGAACAAAAACCACTATCCTTCGAGAATGCCCAGCAAAGGTGGTTGAAAAGCAAATCAGGGGTGTATATTCCCTTTTCACAATCCATATCTGCCTTGGCTCTACATGGCCTTATCCATTTCTGGTGGCCTGTAGAAATGGGTTTCTAACCTCCTTTGGGGGATTCTCCAGAAGGAAAACAGACATGAGGATCCCAGGACAATAGACAATCCCATGCTAGACCCAGAGAGCAGAGAAGGGGAAGGAGCCGCTTTGCAGGGACTGGGGAAAGTATTACTAACAGAGGCCAACCTTGGCTTGTGACCCCCAATCGCCAGGGATCAGCGCCAGGTCTTTCTCAGGTCTCCCACCTCTCACTAGAAGGATCTGTTTGCAGAGCAACTGACAAGCTGCGGACAAGCCCTGAGCTGTCATGGGCTCCTAAAAACAATAGTGAGGTCCTTAGCTCCAGGGTTTGGACCCCTTACCAACTGACCCTTGTCCCATTCCAGTGTCACCATAATTTTCTGCACCTCTTCCTCCCATGCCTGGTTACCCAAGGCCATTAGAAAGCCTCAGAGGGCACTGCTTTCAGGCCAGAAAGCAGTCACCTAAGCTGAGGCCTTGGGCCCAATAGGTCACCCCTGCCCCTGTTTAAGTGCAGACAAAAGCAGGAATGCGGAGAAGATGTGGGGAGCTGTGCTGGGAGAGGAGCTGGGAGGTGGTTCCCGAACGCTTAGCACTGGCTGGGGCTTCTGGTGCCAGGGGTCTTGAAGCCTGCAGTGAAGGAGATGAAGGCAGGGAGGACGTTGAGTTTGTCCCCTCTCCCCGTTTCCAGGAACAATTCCTTCCCCCCCCCCCCCCCCCCCCCCCCCCCCCCCCCCCCCCCCC
>NW_007726766.1:313388-316539 GCF_000696425.1 Galeopterus variegatus
CCCCCCCCCCCCCCCCCCCCGCACACTTCCACCTTGCTCCAGTCCCTTTCTACACCTGATCTGAGGGGCCCATTCGCCCTGGTCGTCGCTGCCCCGGGTTCGTTGGAACTGAGGGAGCCGGGTGTGCCCCACCCTCGGGGTCACCAGGACGGGGCGCACAGCAGGTGCGCATGGACTGCAGTCAGCACGGTGGGGGCAGAGCCCGGCGACTGCCTGAGGCCACCGGGAAGTCCCGCAGTGCCCGGCCACGCAGCCCCAGACCCGGTGGCTCGGGGACACCGGCAACACCGCGTCCCTCGGAGATACCCAAGACGCCGTCCAGCGCCCGGGGACGCTAAGGGCTGTCACACCCAGCGCGCCCCAGGGCCCGGCGTCCATCCAAGCGCCCGAGTCCTGGAGGGGGCTGGGATTCGTATTGAAATTTGTTTTTTTCAAGAGGATCTTCCAAGAGGATTGCTTTGGTCTGAGCAATATCAGACCTGGGATATCAAAAACTACCTGCTGTGTTGCGCCCCTGGGTGGGCTTCGGGAGGGAGACAGCGGGATTCAGCCCTGAAAGCCTCCGCCCTTCACCCTGGGACCCCCCCACCTGACCAAAGAGAGGGCCCCAGGGACCTTCTGCAAATAAGATCATCAGCTCCAGATCATTTGATTTTTACTCTATTAATTTTCCAGCCCATTTTCAAGATCTTTTTTTTTTTTTTTTTTTTTTTTTTTTTTTTTTTTGTGCTTTGGTTAGAGACCGAGTAAGAAGGGAAAAGAAAAGGAAGAGGAAAATCCAGAAAGCATGTTTTAAAATCTTTATGGAAATCTCGATAGGGTTTAGGTTTCGTCGGTAGAGTTTGATGCACGCTATAAAACAAAGCCAGTCAAGCAAACTTTATTAGGATTTCTCCAACAGCGCCAGCATGAGGGTCTTGCTTGCATTCTCGGATTTAACACAGTTCCAGAAAAATCTCAGGCACGCAGGAACTCAAAAAAGGCAAACTTCAAAACAGCTAATTTCAGAAAGGACACCTTCCATATAGGGCCTTTTTAATATACGGACCCTGGGTTTGTGAGTGTAATTAGGTTACACAAATATAATTGCGTCTTCTTAAATATACCTTTTTTCTCTTCCTCTGTCTTAGAAAAGGGTTGATTAATGTGCAGATAAATATGTTGAAACTAAAATAATGATGTCAGCATCTGAGATACTTTTACACTGTCAGATAAAAACAAAACAAAACAAAATCCCTTTTGATAGAATGTGAGAGAAAAAACCTCTGTCGACCATTCTATGATTAAGTCTCTTAAAAGGTGATATTTGTGTCTTTCCATTTTCAGTCAATTATTTCAACATATTCTTTCATCTGCCTCTTTAAAATTTCATTTATTTATTTATTTATTCATTCATTCATTCATTCATTCATTCATTCATTCATTTATTTATCTATGGAACCCTTTAAAGTAACACAACATAGAGGGGGAAAGCTATTAAAAGATATATCTGCAGTTTCTACTTTATGAAATAAAAATGACCACAGGGGCAGAGTTCATCAGTACACTCTCCTTTAGTAAGCAAAACTCCTGTCTTAGAACAACCTTCCTATATAATAGACAAGTAAACTCCCTTCACCAGACTTTCTGTGAGACACATGCAGACAATCTGTGACATGTTTTCAGGATACACTGTTCATGTTAATTCACCCCACTTGTGCGGGTAATGAGCCCTTTTTAAATCTTCCTTGGAATATCAGTGCACACTCCTGTGCTATTTAAAAAATACTCTTTAGTTGTTAAGTAAACAGATCCAAGTGTGAGAGGCTCTGTGCTGTCAGACATCTGGCTTAGATTACACCGTCGTGATCCAGCTCAAAAATCCCCTCTCTGACTCCCATGCGAGACCCCTCCGCCCCCACCGCCCTTCCCCAGTGACTGGTCTGGACAAAGGTACGGAGAACAGAGAAACCGCAATGGCTTTTGGACTCTATTCAGGTGTGCAAACAGAATCTCTCCCCCACCCCTTTTGAAAGTAAAGCGTTGATAACAGGATGGGTTCCCCAGGTGGCCAGAGAGTAGAGGTCATCTTAAGGAAAATGACACCAATGATCTAAAAAAGGACATTTACTTTATGAAATTTCAGGCAAGATGCCAAATATCGCATTTAATGAGGCCTGATTCTTTTTCTCCAAAAATAATGGAGGCTATCAATGATATGGTCAGGAAGGCAAAGGGCACATTTTGCAAAACCTTCATTCAATTATTGCTTTGTAATATTTTTCTAAAATTGAAAAATGCCTCGCAAGTATATGATCTCATGTAAATATTTCTTGCCGAAGCTTAACATATGTTTGCAAGGCCCCAAAGGAATTACAAAAATATTCTCTCCATGATCTCTTAAGCTTTTAAACTCTATTCACTTGCGTTTATAAAAGAATCTGCTGTTTCTAAAGATTTTTTAAAAAGTAAACTTATATGGGAAGGTTTTTTTTATTTTTTATTTTTTTCTTAGAAATTAGCCACCTGAACTTCAAATGGAGAACAATTGATATTACTGATACACTTCCAGGTTTATAATTTCAGTGTATTTCTTTCCTCTTTTCTTTTTCTTTTTTTTTTTTTCATAGAAAGAATTTATTTGGCAAGAGATTAACGTATACTAATACACAAAGAAGAGTAATTTGTACCTTTAGGTTTTAAAAGTATTTTAACATAAAATGTGAATGAAGGCACGTAATGTATTTAGGGCAGCTCCGATGGATACAAGGGTACAAATTTGTTTATCGGAGTGTTTTGGGCATTGTCTTACCATTTAGATAAAGGGCATTTGAAATACTTACAGAGTTACGCTGAATGAAAATTTCAGTAAAGAAAGATTGTATGTTCAATTACAGAAGCCTGCAGAACTGAGCAGGTGCACGGGTATAATCTGTTTGTTCAATTGTGAGGGACTCCAAATAAAAGTGTGGGGGATTAAACAAAAATAACTGAATATCCTTGTTGGAAAAAAAATTTAGATTGACTTACTAGTTTATCGCAGTTATTGTACACAGATTTGCTGTAACCATGTTGAATTTTTTAAGTTAGATTTTAAATATATTTTGACCGTCTGAACTTGTGTAGTGTGACTAACTATAGGACGAAATGACAGGTCTGCTTTGTTATTAAA
>NW_007726766.1:317092-328500 GCF_000696425.1 Galeopterus variegatus
TCTGAACTTGTGTAGTGTGACTAACTATAGGACGAAATGACAGGTCTGCTTTGTTATTAAACTGCTGTCTGGAAAATATTGGACTCTGTACAGTAAATGATAATTATTTTGCCACTTACATTAGTACAGCTAATAGCAATAAGGGCTTTTTGAACCATAGAAAGCTAACTATTTTAAATTACTGTGCTTTGTTATTCACTGTGAAGCAAAAAGACTTTTTTTCAAAGCAACCTCATTTTCATACCACTGTTCTAAGCACTCCCTGCTACTAATTTAAACAGCGTAATAGTTAATAAATAAAGGGGTGGTATCTAAATGGTTCTATTTGTTAAGAGAACATTTGCAGTTAAGGTCATCCGTGCCTGCAGAATAGACCAGGACAACGGAAGAGAAGGGGGAAGATGGAAGAGAATGTGCCCTACAGAGCTTCCTGCAGAAGGTGGACCAGTGTGGGCACTCTGCTAACATTTGACAGAAGCCCATCAGGAATGATTCAAATCCTCCCTGGCTATGAACCCGGAATCACTTGCTTCCCTTTGAACTGAGGACAGCTTCAAAGCTGATCCAGGCTGCCACGCTGGTGGGTTCATGACTATCTTAGCCTCTCTTGGTGGCAGAGCATCGCAGGACATTCCCTTCCATGTTAACCCCTCCTCTGGCCTGGCTGGGCTGAGGCTGCCTTGCAAAAGCAAGTGGAACTAAATCACTTTTCTGCTTGTCTCACTCTGCCCTTTTCATAGATAGTTAGGCTGCCTTTGACATATTGTCCTTGAAACATTCTTCGTGATTATTAATTACCCTTTGTTTATTTTAATATATTTACTAAATTAGGTACCCAAGGGAATCCTCTACATCAGTGATGTGAAAAATCCAGTTGCCTGAAGTCAAAGAGGTACATCTTGATTTTTGATTTGCATGTGCTTGTTTGAGTGAGTTTTCTGTGAGGGGGAAACAAACCAGTGAGCAAGGGATAATGCTAATTCTTTAGGTGTGAAAAGTTCTTGCTTTTGTAGTTTGAGTATCTGGGTTTCACATGTAATATAAATGGTGACACTAGGTGCTGAAGAGGAGTGATGTAAGCAGTATATGTGAGAACCTGCATGCATTTGTTTTCTGCATTTATTTCATTACATGGAGATAGAATCCAGTTTGAGTAGATCCCAGATCTTCAGCCTTATGAATCTACTGACACTTAAAGACAGCTAGTCCTTCTACCTGAATATCAGACAATTGGGGTGAATATGTGTGAGTCACAACCGATTACCCTTGGCCAGCTTTACCTGGGCCTCATAAACATTCTAAATTTACAGTCACTTATAATTTTGCCCATACTCACATTTGGAAAATTTAGTATCATTTCAAAGCATAGTATGTCTCCCCTTCTGTGTTCAAATGTGATTATGGAGTCACTCCCCCCTTCAATCGTAAGCAGAAGGGGAGGGAAGGAGACGGGTGGGAGGCAAAGATGGGATTTTCATCTACTAAAAAGAATGAAATTGAACTATTTAAATGGGTTTTCAATTACAAGTATCACAGTGTGAATTTAATTATGAACACTCTTCTTTTGGAGAGCTAGACCGATACTCTTACACTGGTAATTATTTAGTGTCACAGTTTTAAGTATTCTTGTTACCTCTTATTGGGTTTCAATTACAAGTATCACAGTGTGAATTTAATTATGAACACTCTTCTTTTGGAGAGCTAGAACGATACTCTTACACTGATAATTATTTAGTGTCATAGTTTTAAGTATTCTTGTTACCTCTTATTGGCGAATGGAACAAAGTTTGATTTTTTTTATTAAAAATTTTGCTTGCTGAGAAATTTGCATGAAATACATTTTTGTCTCTAGCAAAACAGAGGGGGGCAAAAGTCATACTGTCAAATCGCTACTCTTTGCAAAAGAGGTATCTTAAGGATCCAGTGAATTGAATGCATTGGAAAAAGAGAACCCCTGCTGAGAAATTTGCATGAAATACATTTTTGTCTCTAGCAAAACAGAGGGGGGCAAAAGTCACACTGTCAAATCGCTACTCTTTGCAAAAGAGGTATCTTAAGGATCCAGTGAATTGAATGCATTGGAAAAAGAGAACCCTATTTTTTCCACCATTCAAAAATAGTATCTGATTGCTTATTTCTACACACTGCTATGATGAGAGTCTTGCTTTGAACAACTGGATTGTGAATATTTAATATGATTTCTTTGCTAGTCTTATACAAAATTAACTTTTTCTTTAATAATTCTCATACATAGATTTTCACTCTATGGATACCTTTGGGGTTAATTTGTGTGTCTGCATGTGTGCATGCAGTTCCAATACATTATTTCTTTCTTATCTCTGTCTTTATAATTGCAATTTGAAAACCATCTATTAAATATGATGACCTAGGCCCACTGACAGGTTTCGTGACATTGAAACCATCCATTTTGAGCAAAGAGTTAATGAACTTTAAAGGTAAGGGTCACACTGGTCCTGACCCCCCTGGTAATATTTCATATAAGGTTACTAGTGGGAGAGAAATCAAATTTCAGCTGTGAACATGATTGACAGGCCAGAGCAAGGAAGAAAAAGGCATTTGGTCAGGTGGGGAATTTGGGGAGGAGAAGGACAGTTCCTTGAAGTTACTCGTTATTAGATATTATAAGCTGATATATGAAAAGTTCAATACATGGTGCTCTTGAGAGAGTTACTTAGTTTATTTTCAGAAAGTCACTTTGGTTAAGGGATTTCAGTAGTGGAAGCCAAAAATGGTGAACCACTAGCTTTTCTGCTCTCTTGCTAATTTCAACCATGTATAGCTTTGTGGCTTATTTCTGGCAATTTTCTAGGTTAGGGTATGTAAATTAAATCACAAGCCATTTGGGGAGCCATTTTAATTACCTTTCATTTATCCTCAGAAACACTGTGTAGATTATATTATGGTTCTTGGGCATATTACAAACTATTCATCCCACGTGGTATCACAAATAGATTAAATTCTCCATTTCAGTAGCATCCCTTGATCCTGATTCACATTTTCTGAGTGCCTGATACAGCTTAATGTATGCAAATCAACCAAAGTGCATGGTTTATCAAGACTGTGCCTTCACAAGAAATGACTTGTAACATGAAGATCAACAAAGACAGCACTCTCATGCTGCTTGTGTGACCTTCACCCCATCTGGCAATTTGATGTCAACTGTTCATGGTGGCATCACCAGCTGAGATATGACCATGACCATGAAGCACATGATAATGTTGCTTGACCTTCATGCTAAGGGTGGTCTCCTAGCTGGAACTGTCACAAGAACATAACACTACTACCCATGGCTTGTACCAAAGTGCAAAGTAAACCCTTTGAAACATGTCCTTGGGTCTTACGAGCTGAAACACGGATTCAAAAGGTGGCAGCTGACCTTAGCTAGCTCATATCTATGCTCTGCCCATTTCAGATGTTCCTGACATTGGCAAAGACCCATCGAGATGCAATCAAGCCTTACAGAGCTGCCTCAGGGCAGGGCAGGTAGACACACAGATAGGGGAGAGGCCCATTTGTAGCTTTCCTTTGGGAGAAGCTGACAGAACTTGTCTAAACAGCATTTCCTGGGTTCTGAGTACCTATCACTTTTTTTTTTTCCTAGTCTTACAATTGGTGGAGTGGACATGTTTTACTCTGACTATAACTTAAAACATTGTCAAATGGAATGGAGGCTTTCTTATTTTATGAACTGGGGTAAAAACAAAACAAAACAAAAACAGTAAAAGCACTTAGAATTCCTGTTTCTATTTTGTATATCTGTCCCTCCATGTTGCCTATAATTTTCCAGAAATAAAATACAAATGTGGTTTCCCAATGCCCACTGTCAGTGCAGGTGCCTTAGCATAGCATGTGTAGCTATTTAGTTTGCATATAAAAGTAAAGATTTCATAACCTAGTTTCCCTTGCAGAGCCCAGCAAAATATTTTCACAGAAATGGTGAACCAGGTGTTCCCATGCAAAGGACGTGTGAAAACCTAGACTGTAAGTTCTGATTTCTTGGTGCCTCTGTTGGAAAAGCGAAAGTGGCTGGTCTTGACCCTGTTTTCACTATAGGCCACCGGGGCTTAAAGACATTCAGTTTTTGAAGTAAACTCCCCACCCCCAAGATGGGAAGGAAGAAATTGCTGTCTTGCTTGCAGATTTGGGGCCGAGACCGATCTATCACAAATTCCCTGAGTATGTCCCAAGCAAATTACATCAATGTATCTGTTGGCACTGAGAAAATAAGGGAAAACAATTCCGTTTAAAGCATTTTGCTATTCAAACTCACTCTAATAGTTTGTTGCTGCTTGTTTATTTACATGATGTTCCTCCCTAACCAATACCCCATCCTCTTACCATACACTCTGGGTAATGTTTTTCTTTCTCTGGGCACTGGCCCACTACTACTGACCTCATTTAATCAATTAATTATAGCACAGCATGTACAAGGTAACTAATAATGCTGTATGAACTCCTATTATTTCCAGTCAGCTCCAGAATACTACTGATGGGGCCCACTTAAAGAAAGTAACATGCATTTAGAAAAAAAAAAGAAAAGGAAAAGGAATTTCTGCAAAAGTGTGGCACTCATTACTTAAAACAAAATGACGTTTCTGTAAAGAGCTTTCGTTCTAAAAGCACACAGTCACCTGCCAAAATCTAAGATTTACTGCTGCCGTTCACAGATGCCAATGTTTAAACTCTCTTCACCTGCTGCTTGCTGAGTCTTTCATTTCCTCAATCCAAAAATTACTGTAAAGTTGTTGTTTTGTATCTGCATTATTTTGCTTTTCCTGGCACCTAATGAAATTATCAGCAATAAATGAGCTAAGCAGCAGGGTTGAGTTGTTTTGGTTTGTTTGTTTTCAGTCTCCATTTTGCAATATTTGGAAAATGTTTGGACAAGGGTAAGCCAGTAGGAAAACTCAGTGAGCCTCTCTTTCCAGCATCTACAGGAACTATAATAAAGCTCTTAGCACTTACATAATTTCAGATAGGAACTATACCAAAAAGAAGGAGGGGAGGATGCAGTTTCAGGTGCTCAATGGCAAAATCAAACCAGCTGTGGGACTTACAGGTATTGTCAACGGTGGCCACTGAGCAGTGACCTCAGGTGTAAGCTGCTGCAGAATATTAACACATAATTAACAATCTGAATGACAGTCCAAAAAGAGAGGGGAAGGAAGAATTTATTGGCAGAATTTTGTTTTCCCCCTTCTCCTTCGGCAAGCATCATCTAATAATGTGGTTATTCACGTGCAGCTAGTGACAATTTCTTTTTTAGTCATTTCAATGTACTGAAAGCACAGTAAGGTCATTTGCTAGCAGGTAGACAGTGGAGGTGAGAATCGAATTGATCTGAAATGCTCTGAGAAATTGACCCTGAGGTCGCTCTTCCTTTAAATTGGGTTCTACAGACAAAGTTTCTTTTCTTCTTCCCTGACTCCTGACTGCTGCCAGCAGCAGAGTTGAGTTGGGGTTTGTAATTATTTAAAGGGATTCTAACACCAGGGTTGCCTAACCCCCTCCACAAAGTTAATCAAAATAGAGACCTTTTGTTACCGATGGTAGTTAATTAAAGGGCTTGAGTCTATACTGCTGTGGTGTGCCTCCGGCTTATTTGTATTTTAAAATAAGGTTCATTCCTGATGTACAGGAAATGAGGGAGAAAGCTAACGTGAGGGTCTCTTACTGGGCTAAACATTTTGAATAGCAGAACAGAATTTTGTGTTTACTTTACTCCTTTTCCTCTTCTCTTTCTTTTTTTAATGGAACGATTAGAACCCTTTCAAAAAATCTGAAGGTGCACACTCCTATACATTTGGTAGTGTTTGGAATCATGCAGGGAGCTTTAGAAGGCATGCGAGTCTGCTGGAAGAGAAGCTTGGCATCTCTCTCCCCGCAGCAGCGAGAGTAGCCAAGAGAGATCAGAAATTCCTTTACCCGTGTTGACCTTTTTGACCCAAGCTAAGAAATGCTTTCTGATTCTTTGTTCCAGTGGGTAGCACATACTTGAAGAACTATCCCTATGCTCAAAGGCTGTTTTGTTTATTTATGATTGGCTTTACCCAGACTTTTTAAACCGTGTTGACCTTTTTGACCCAAGCTAAGAAATGCTTTCTGATTCTTTGTTCCAGTGGGTAGACATACTTGAAGTACTATCCCTATGCTCAAAGGCTGTTTTGTTTATTTATGATTGGCTTTACCCAGACTTTTAAAAATTTTTTCTTTTTTTCTCCTTTTAAAGCCCAGAACAGTTTTTTTTTTTTTTTTTTTAATTTTCATTATTTTATCGTGGCCTAATAGAATGCATGTGTGAAGTGCACAGGCTAGCACAAGCTTTATCAGTGTGTTTGGAGGTTTGAGTCTAGGTGTGCCTCCATAGGGAAGGAGAGAGAGTTTGTGATGCGGACAGGATTTCTGTGAGCTGCGGGGCTGGGGCTGCGTGGCTGCCTGTCTGGGGTTCCCAGCTGCTGTCCTCTCCAGAGTGTGTTTGGAGGTTTGAGTCTAGGTGTGCCTCCATAGGGAAGGAGAGAGAGTTTGTGATGGGGACAGGATTTCTGTGAGCTGCGGGGCTGGGGCTGCGTGGCTGCCTGTCTGGGGTTCCCAGCTGCTGTCCTCTCCAACAGCCTTTTGGAGACTCACTGAACATTCGAAGCCCCTTGGCATCTCATTCTTTTCCTGGACGAATGGCCTTTCCACACACCTGATGACCTACTGATCCAGTGGAAGCACTGAGTCAGAACTTTCATAACTGCTGCTTTCCGAGTCTGACCCCAGCTTAGCTGTCAGTGATAAAGTTGTTGGTTAAAGTGTCGCGTATTCGAAGCACTCGTCTTCAAGTGCAGTTTTGGGAACCTAGTTATTTAGAACGTTACATCTGTTTGATAGTGGCCTCCTTGATAGCATCCCGAAAAGATCCTCGTCTAAGGGCAGAAAAGGCTGTGGTCATGAAATAGCACGTGACCTGTGCTATAAACCATCCCTCCTAACTTGTGGGCAAATAATACGCCCATCTCCCAAACCGGGCTGGTAGGATTGGAATTGGAGACTTTGGGCATTGACCCCAGAAGAAAAGTACAGTGTACAACTTGGTTCCTGCCTGAGAGTGGGAGGTTTTACAGAGGCGTGGTGAAATGTCACCCTGTTCTGGAGAGGACAAAAAAAATAAGGAAGAATTTGTTTTGTTTTGTTTTGTTTCCTCTATTTTATTTGAGCTGGTTGATAGTAATGAAAAACTTGCTGTTGCTCTTTCTGAGAAACTTTTATTTTCTAAGGCGTTGGTGAGGAGGCAGAGCAGGATGTGACATTCTGCAAGTGTCTATCTTTACTCAACATCTTACGTGCCATTTAGATTTCCCCATCCTCTCCAAATCATTTTCTTTCACAATAAAAAGGCACCTTCCCGTGTCTGCCACAGTTAACCGATGAGATTTTCACTTTAGGTAGGACAAGATCATAGTGTGTGATTTTATTGTAATTTCATCAGGAGTTATTTGCTGAGCTATTGAGGTGGTAGTTATTCTGAGAATGGATCTTTTTACTATTTCTTTAAAATTTAATTGGGATCGGGCCACTGTGTGGTTTTGAGTTGAGGGTTTCTTTTTTTTTTTTCTTTTGCAGTTGCAAGCTGCAATAAACTGACTTGTAATTTATAATCAAAGTTTGGTATCGTTAAGCTAAACTGTAAAAACCGACTTTAGGGTTTTGCTCATAAAATAAATATTTGGAAAAATATTGCAAGGAAGCTTGTACAGAAGAGGCAATGTCAGTACACATATATCTGTGTATATGAGTATATATGTATACATTTTGTTTCAGAGACTGTTAAAGCTAGTCCCAAAAAAGCATCTTCCAAAACTGTGACTTTTTCTAAACCTCCGAGTATGAGCATACATTGATAGCATATATCTGTGTATATGAGTATATATGTATACATTTTGTTTCAGAGACTGTTAAAGCTAGTTCCAAAAAAGCATCTTCCAAAACTGTGACTTTTTCTAAACCTCCGAGTATGAGCATACATTGATAAGATGTAAGCACATTTTCTTTAATGAACTCCTAATTTGTTATTTACACTCTATTCATAACTCACATTACCTTAGTTTTCAGTTATATTATTTTTGCTCTAAAGAGTCAGAGTAAGCATGCTAGAATTCTCTGTCTGTAAGCTATGGGGCTCCTTAGCTTGGAAGACTTTTTTTTCTTTCCCTCTAACAAGGAAGCTCATTTAGAAAGAAATGTTTATGTGAAGTGCTTGTCAGTTGGCATTTTTACTGGTTTGCTAACCCAAAGGTAAAATATAAAACCATGTCTTTTCCTCACTGGCTTGTTGTTACTGGAAGGGTCCCTCCCTTGTTAGCTTGATAAATAATTTTACTAGGGGGACTCTGCTGTATTTTTATGCTTGCTGTCTATTTTCTGCTTGCTGCAAATAAATTTCTGTACTCAAAGGGCTCTAAAACTCCAAACACATGGTATTTTCCCATTTTGCTGCTGGTCGCCTGAAATATTTATTCCATCTAGTGTTTTTAATTAATTTTTTAAAGGAAGAAATAATTTGTGATTAATATCAAACAAAAACTATTCATGTATTTTTCAGGACTATTGGGTCTGAACCTGGGAGGATAGCTTTTTGAAAGGCTTTGTGTATCAAATCTTGTCCAATATTTATCAAATTGAAGACAAGTGTTATTTATTGGGGGAATCCTAAAGTTTTCTTATTATATATATTTCCTTGTCTGTTTTTCCAACTTTAAATATTAAGCTGTTAATATGAGAAATGAATAGGGCTATAGAATTCTATCTAGAGACTAGGCACTATACAATAAAATCTTTATATTTGAAAAATGATACATTGTGTGAAAGTGAAAGTGAAATTGATCATGGGTATCAATATAAATATTAGCATCCACCTGTGTCCCAAGCATTTGGTCTTAGGATTCGTTAATACTGAGGAGAGCTTGGTGTGGCTCTCTGGAGCAAAATAGGTTCCTGATATAAAGCTAAACAAATTCGCCCCAAAACATTCCAATAAAATAAAAAGCAAATTAATTCTATAAAGTACAAACACAATGAACATAGAACTTTATAGGCATATAGTAAAATGTTTAATGAAAGAATGAAATGTATGAATGTTGGTAAAACAAGTGATCATTTAAAATTAATGCCAGAGTATCTAATTAATTGAAATATGATTTTTTTTTCAAAGCAGATATTCTGCTTGTTATTTGCTACTTGTTATATGCTCATTAGCAGGGTTTTATTTCCTGAAATTGGAAAATAATTTTACGAAGGTACCAGAGACAAAAACTTGAAACCAGAATGCCAGCACATTTAAGGAAATTGGAGAGGCTGAGTTGGAGATTATCTTGACCTCAGGTTTTGCAAAGATCACCAAAATTAAGAGGAAATATAGGAAAGGGTTCATGAAAGAGTTCTCAGATGTACATGAAGATCCACAGTCAAGATTTAGAGCATTTATTTTGGGGGGCTTTACATCCTAATATTTAATCACAAAATTTCAGTATAGATAGACTGTATTTCTCTATTTGCACAATTATGGAGAAGACTATGAGAATCAGATGTTTTTATATTTAAAGCAGAGTTGATATTTAGCATTTTGTCTGGTCACTTGGGGGCCATAGCAGTTTGTTAGGAGTTAAAGAAAACTTCCATGGAGTTGAAGACTGTAATGTTCCACCCAGTCCTGCCCTTTGGAGGTTGTTCAAAGTCTCTGTAGGCCACGATGAATGCAGCCACCGTGGATTGTGTGACTCCTGGGAGCCAGACCTCTGCCATCTTTGATCCTTACAACAACTACAGAGGCAGATATTTTAATCCTCTTTATACAGATGAGAAAACTCAGGTACAAGGCAATTAAGATACCATTTGACCCTATACTACAGTTACTCAGATATTTCTAGATAGAGACTACACTGCCCCGTCCCATCTCGTTGTTCCTTCTCAGTCAAACAGTCCAGTTTTTAACTCAGCTTGACCCTATACTACAGTTACTCAGATATTTCTAGATAGAGACTACACTGCCCCGTCCCATCCCGTTGTTCCTTCTCAGTCAAACAGTCCAGTTTTTAACTCAGAATAAATAGTATGAGCCCAGGTGCCCTCTCCTTCTTGGCCATCCTCTTCTGAGTGGGGTTGAGTGAGACCCAGAGAAAAATACATATAATCTGATCAGTATCTACAGACTAAAGCCATGACTTCTGATCTTAACTCCAGGTACTCTTTCAGCTCTAAAAAGAAATGATCCTGTGGCTTGATTTTAGTAGGTAATGGAGCAACCTTTTCCTACTCAAAAAATAAAAATTGTCATTTCAAGAACATTTTAAAAATAATAGATGGTACATTTTCTTAATACCCTGTAATGTGTAAAGTGTCAGGTGTACAATTGGCACTCAGGAAATTGCTGGATAGTGAAGATAAATCAGCATTAAATCACTCCAATGAAAGCCCCATTTAACAAAAAGTTGTCAGCAAAATCTGTAGCAACACTAAAAAGAATACAGTTTCCACATCTGTAAGATAGGGATAGTCCCTCAAAAGTGTGTGTAAAGGATTAAATATGGTAATATATGTAAATCACCTGGATAAAATATGATAATGTATGTAAAGCACCTGATACAGTATAATCACCCCCCCCCATGCTTGGCCCTGGACAGTATTATATGGAATAAAAATTCGACCTTGACACCTTGCAAGTTTTGGTTTGTTTTAGAATAACTTTGCTATTATGACATTCGACTTTTTCTTCTCCACTTTAACATAAGTTTTTCAAAATTGGAAATTGAAAAGAACATAGAACAGTAGTTTATAGCAATTATCTACCCTCCTCTGAAAAAAATACTACCACCCCTGAAAAATAAAAAAGTTGTGCTCGGGGAATTCTGTGGTCAAATAATTTAGGGAAATTATGGGCTAAAGTTATACATTTAATTTTGCTATTGTCCTTCTCAGAGCCTTTATATTCTAAGATGTATTGTGACTCTCCATGGAAAAGGACTAACATAGTTGGTACATAGTATCTTACAAACTTATGTGAATATGGAACCTACTTTTTAATCAACCATCTCATGGAACTAGCATTATTTAGGGAAGTTTTGAAAATCTAAAGTATTGAAGTCTTGATTTATTTATTTATTTTTGTACCCAAGGACCTTTTTATTAATTTCCCTCCCATGAAACCCACATTCTGAAAGATTCATTAAACAGTCTGTGTCTTATTAATTAGGTCAGCAAGAGTGGTGGTATAATTCCACTGATGTATATACTCAGTCAAAAGAGAAGAAAACCTTATTGTAGAGTAATCCTACAAGTCTTTACAATAATGGGAATGGATTATAGGTGCCATTACTGTCTTCATAGGCTCCCTATGGGATTTTAGGACC
>NW_007726766.1:329089-331482 GCF_000696425.1 Galeopterus variegatus
ACTGAGGGTTGCAATCCGTTGCCGGTCACGAAAAAAGACAAAAAAAAAAAGAGAAGAAAACCTTATTGTAGAGTAATCCTACAAGTCTTTACAATAATGGGAATGGATTATAGGTGCCATTACTGTCTTCATAGGCTCCCTATGGGATTTTAGGACCCAAGTTTGGGATCCTCTGTTCTGGTAGAAAACCCAGGATCACTGTCTAATTTGGCCTAGCCATTTGTGATTGGATGAGCATTCCAAGGAAAGCAGAGATACTGTAAGGAATATGTTAATTTCCTAAGATCTTGCCCGGGGATTCTTTGGACATAAAAACTCCATCTTCAGGTGTCTGTTTCTTTCTTACAAGGATAAATGTGTGTATTAAGGATATGAAATACAAGCTGGCTTGGGGGGGAGTTGGGATGGATGTTTATTTTCTCTGTCCTTCTTTCTTCTCTTCTGTCTTTTTGCCTGTCTGCTTCATCCTCTCTACAGAAAGCAGGCAGGTCTTCTCTGCTTTGAAGTACACACGATCCCCACCTTCACCCCTGGGTCTCACCTAAACATGCCCTTTCTTTCTAAGCCCCCCAGCAGAGTTTGGTTAGGGACTGTAAATACCAGTTGTCAGAAGAGATAGCTCATTGG
This sequence comes from Galeopterus variegatus, assembly GCF_000696425.1. Taxonomy (NCBI): domain Eukaryota; kingdom Metazoa; phylum Chordata; class Mammalia; order Dermoptera; family Cynocephalidae; genus Galeopterus; species Galeopterus variegatus. The sequence goes on from NW_007726766.1 coordinate 329,717, forward strand.
CTCATCCTGATCAGATGTCTATCTCTCATCCAATCAGCAGTGGCTAGGGGTGGATCCTCATGGCCCCTGTCTGCCTCCTCAAATTTTCTAAGAATGGCCTTGTGTAAGGCTTGGCCAATGGTCAGTTGCCAACATGGGAGAGGGAAACTGATACCTACCTGAGACCCATCTATGCCTCTTTTGCAGATAGGCATGAGTAGAATTGGGGAATAAACAGGACTCTGAACCTAGAGGCTGGGTTGTTGACCTAGGATGCACTTGGGGTTTTTAAAAAAAATTGATGCCTACCCCAGACCAATTAAGTCAGAACCTCTAGAAGCAGGTGGGGCTCAGGCATCAGTATTTTTTTTTTTTTAAGCAATTCCCAGTGATTCTAATGTTCAGTGAGGATTGAAAACTCCTACTGGAAGAATCCAAGGGACACTGTTATCTATGAAAACCCATTGGTGAATTTCCCCCTTTGTACTGTATGTCTTACAACTCAGCGTTTTCCAGGTCCAGTTTAAAACTGAAAGGCATGAACAATTGCTTTGTGTTTTCCCTGCTTCATGTGGCCTCCCCCGTCCTCTATTAACATCAACCCTATTCATTACAAGCAAGGCCAAGGCAGTCAGATAAGGTACCCAGGGACAGTGAATCGGAGTTGGTGTCCAGAAGCCTCAATTTTAAACCTGACTTGGCCATAAAGCAGCCGTGTCACCTGAGTGGGCCAAATTTCCCTGATCACCCAGCTGGGTATCATTCTTTTTTGGAAAATGGGTCAATGAGCCAGAATCAGAGGCCCTCTATGGGTCTAACACAATCAACTAAGTGACCAGTTCATTACAGATCCATCATGTGAAGCAAGGGAGACTTAGAGGATTTTGAGCTGGTAGAAAGGCTCATTTTAACAGTGTGATTTTTTTTTTTTTAATTCTGCATGGAAAAGAGAATAACGTATTTTGTTATAGAGTTACAAGGATAGATTTTTTTTTTTTTTTAATTCTGCATGGAAAAGAGAATAACGTATTTTGTTATAGAGTTACAAGGATAAATGTATTCCCGAATCATTTGCACAGACTTTTGTAAATACCAATGAGATATTTACATTATTAGTCATCATTATCGTCAGGCACTTATTTAGTGTGAATGGGGCTATAGTAGAAACAGGGGAAATGGCACTGTCTGGAATTAACCAAGATGCTTGATCGCACACTGTCAGACACATTGATTCTCCACTAAAGCACAGTATTAAACCCCACAAAGACAGGCCTGCTCTAAAGGCATTCTTTGCTCTGCCTTGTAAGACAATTATGTTTTAAATTTCTCATCTCCTCTTGGATGCTAAACTCTGTAAGTGTGGAGTTCACGCCTCATTTATTTTCGTGTCCAACACAGCCATGTATCAATGAGTAGCACATAGCAGCCGTGTCTCAGATCTTTTCCAGTAAGCGGCAGAGTATACCTGAATAAGCAATTAGGTGCACAAACAAGCAGACGGGGGATAAGAGACTAAGAAAAGTTTGGGAAATGACAGAAATGACATCTTTGCAATCTGTCAAAATTAGAAATTGTTCTCTTAATCTTCCAGCTTTTCAAAAGACCTCTGTCCTGATGTTTCCTTGTCACTTTTGTGGGCTAAGTTTCCTTTCCTGGACAGCTCGTTAAATGTAGTCTGCACCAGAGCTATTTTGGAATGTCCTTTGTTGATCTACTCATGTTGGAAAATAGGTACTTTTTGTCTGATGGGTTTGCCATAAAAGTTATAATGTTTTAATTATTTTAAG
>NW_007726766.1:332476-348078 GCF_000696425.1 Galeopterus variegatus
TAAGAAGATAAACGACCTGATGGGAAAATGGGCAGAGAAGAATGGACAGTTTTCAAAACAGTAAATGACTCATAACCTTGTGAAACAATGTTCAACCTCATAATCAAGTAATAATTATGATCATAGGGATGATATTCCCTTTTGGCTAAAATGTAGGATGCTAGGCAGTCTCAAGCACCGTCGTAAGCATATAAATTGAGCAACCTCTCAGGCAGCTCCTTTTTATGGTATCTACGGCCCGGAATAGTCACAGACAAAACACTCTTAATACACATTTCATGTTTGAGGACTTTAATTCAGTAGGGCATTTTGGATGTAGCTGGAATCAGCAGTGTGTTTACGTTTGGAAGTTGGGGAAGAAGGACTGTCCCCCAGCCAAGATGGGTTAACAGGGGGCAGATGGAGAAGAAATCAGAAGGTNGTTTGAGGACTTTAATTCAGTAGGGCATTTTGGATGTAGCTGGAATCAGCAGTGTGTTTACATTTGGAAGTTGGGGAGGAAGGACTGTCCCCCAGCCAAGATGGGTTAACAGGGGGCAGATGGAGAAGAAATCAGAAGGCGAAAGAAGTCACGGGAGCAGAAGGCCACAACACGGGAGCGAGCAGTGAGCCAAGGCGGCCGGTGCCCTGGAATTTTGCATGTTTTGCCCCCTCCCAAGCCTCTTTTGCCTAGAATTCATTGTTTTCAAGTGTGAAACCGTGCAGGTGCCCTGGCATTTTGCATGTTTTGCCCCCTCCCAAGCCTCTTTTGCCTAGAATTCATTGTTTTCAAGTGTGAAACCGTGCAGGCAGCTCCTCCCCTGATCAACCTGAATTACTCTTGCTGCTCTCCACCAGATAAAAGAGATTCACGTGCGTTAATTGAATTAAGGCCTGTATTGTGCATTGAGCTTTGGCGGCAGTTCATCTCTTTTAGCCCCTTTTTGTATCATCTGCACTGTCACAGCCGAAAGTGTTGGGGGGAAAAAAGGGGGGGACATTTTTCAAAGAACTACATGAGGATTTGGTCACGTGTCTGCCATTAACATCAATCACAGCACAGGGCAAAAATGCCTCGCACGTCCCTCTATACACCTCTTTGAAAAACATCCCCTCTAGTGTTGCTACCAGACTCCCCTGCACTGATACAGGATTTGGGGGCTTTGAAGTCAGTTGTGGAAATTTCACTGCTTTCTTTGACTCCAGCAAATTGCTCCAAAATGCTACAAATGTAAAAAAGACTAAGAAAGCTTTAGCAGCAGCTTAGAGGTGGAATCCCCTTAAGCCATTGACAGAAAAATGTGTTTCTTCTTTCAGTTTTTAATTTGTGAGTTATATCTTAAAATACAGTAATGCAGTCATAGTCTTTTTTTAGGAAGAGAAAAATGGAGAGTGAGCTGTGTGGGGTGTGGGGAGGAAAGGGGGAGATTTTGCAGTTCTAATTCTTTGACCTTGTTGTGTTTTGAGGAAGTCCCTGAAGCGGGGGCAAAACTGCTTGCAGAGAAATTACGTAAAACATGTTCTGTGCAGTGTGACTGAAAAGCATTTCCAACCTGGGGTCCATTGACTTCAACATAAATCCGAATTTGTCTGGGTGTTGAGACAAGTTGGTGATGCCAAACCTGGAAATCCTGTAGATGCATCCTGCACGGACCTAGGAGAGGACAGCACAGGGACATTTGAACCCACTGCTTTTGGTCCAGCGGCGGCAGTTCCTGTCATGCTTAAATTTTGCCTTAGCAGTTTTCCATTTGGGGAGGAGGTGATTGGGCTTCAGTGCATTTTCTGAAAATTTCCCCCAAGTTATTTTATTCTTGTCATATGCTAACACTGTACTGGGCTAGAAAGAAATATGGAGTGGTGGAAATGACCGCTATAAGCTCCCTGGTCTTCAGTTACCACCTCCATAAATTTAAGGACTTGGCACGAATCAGAGGTTTTCAAATCTGTTTTATTTTGTTTTGTATCAATAGAGGAACGATTTGTAAAATGAAAGTTTATGTGGGATCACTACATAAGAGAGGAACGGGGAGCTGCTGAGGGTGGTGCTGGTCCTCCAAGTTCCTGGTCTTCTCGCTTCTGCCTCAGCCTCCTGGGATCCTGGGCTCTCTGCAGCCCAATTTGAATATCTTTGGGGAATGGTTCTCTGGCAGGGAGTGCCAGCACCCACAGCCTCTAATGTAGCACAGGACCACCTTCCCTCACTGGAAACACTTTGGGATTCCTCATGGTGGAGCAAACTACATAGACATCAGCGCTAGACCTTTCTAGCTTTGTGACTTTGGGAAAGTCACTTCTCCTCTATAGATGCCTTGTGTCCTCATCTTTGAGATGGGAATGCTAGAACCAGCCTCATGGAATTCTTACACAGGATAAGTGAAAAGCCAGGGCAGCATCTATTAGATGCCAATACCAGATGGATGCTCTCATTATCACTCAGGTGGTGGCAGAGGTGACCAGTGTGATAACCTGTTCTCCTTTGGACCCCCAAATCTGAGGCTCTTTTTTCTCAGGACTCAAGGGAATCCCATGCTGTAGTTGGCAAAAGCTGACCACTCCCTCCTTGTACCCTCCTTGTTTTCTTCCTGCTGTCACTCTGAAAGGCAATTTTTTCCCTTTATAGCATGCTAGACTGTGATCCAGGATCGTGCCTTTTCCTCTTGAGCTCAGTGTTTAGCACAGGGACTCACACAGAACATACTCCCAGTAACTGCTGAATTGACTGGTTTTTCCCTTTATAGCATGCTAGACTGTGATCCAGGATCGTGCCTTTTCCTCTTAAGCTCAGTGTTTAGCACAGGGACTCACACAGAACATACTCCCAGTAACTGCTGAATTGACTGTCAGTGGTGTGCTAGAGCTCATGTCCATGGGCTCTTGGGAGTCTCTTGTGTGCATATTTCCTCAATTTCACATTCAGAGACTTCACACTGATAGCATGAAATTGGCCATGGTATGAATATTTGCAGGGGGGACTGCAAATGCCGTAAAATCAGGACCCTCTTCCTCACCCCACCCATCCAGGGAGCCAGTTGTTAAGCATTTAGCAGCACACCACTGCATGAGATGCCCAGATGAAAATCGTGAATGCGGGAGCATCAAATGTGTTGCTAATATTGCTGCTCTGATGGTAGCACTAAAGCAGAGAAGTGGGAGATTGCTGTGGGCCGGAGGCATCAAAGAAGGTTCTCAGAGAAGAGAGAGGTCATGGGTACCTGGGAAGAAGGGATAGGTGTCCCAGGCTGTGGGGAATAGGATGGCCAAGTTAATAAGAGAATGGCTTTGGAATTTGAAAGGGGGTGAGACAGGTTTGCTCTGAGCTGAGGAGGGGTAGGTGTATAGCAGAAAATCACGGAAGGTGAGGGATGGAGGGAAGGATTGGATTAAGCAGAGCCTTGAAGGATGCTTACGTATTGTTAAAAGAAAAGTTGAATTCTGTTTCCACCCATGGCAATGATTCCTTTACATTGCAGATATGTCCAACATAATGAAAAGCCTTAACCTGCCAATTTTAGTGGCCTCCTTAACCTCTTGAGCTGATGCAGAGTCTAAATAGCTTCCAAAAAACTTTAGAAATTTGGATAAATCAATGGAAGAGGGATCCAAAATAAGAACAGTGAGAGGAACTGGCCTTTGGGGCTGTGGTTTGAGGCTGACAGGAAGGGAACCCCTGCATGGTCCTTGCTGCATCTGTCCGAGATTCGAGCTGCTGGATCATGGGACCGGCCTCGGTTGCTTTGATTTAACTTGTTGGACTTTAACTGGTGCTGCCCTGAGAACCAGAGGCAGTTTCCTCTAGGCTGGTGCTTCTCAACCGTGGCCGCCCATGAGAATCGTCTGAAAAGCTTTCAAAATCCAAGCGCCTATGCCCCAGCTTGGATCAATTAAGTAAGAGTCCCAGGGTGGTACCCAGGCATCAATAGTTTTTTCAAAGCTCTCCAGATGATTCTATGAGCAGCTAAGACTAAGAAACTCTGACTGCTATAAAGCACTGGTCCCTTGAATTTCAGTGAGTGTCAGAATCATCTGGTGGGCTTGTTAAAACACTGATTGCTGGGGCCTACCCCCCCAGAATTTATGATTTAGGCAGTCTGGGGTGGGTACTGAGAATTTACATTGCTAAACAGTTCCCAGGTGATACTGAAACAAGGACCACGTTTAAGCATTTGAGAACCACTGCCGTAAGGTAATTAAAGCAGCCTCCGGAAAACAATCTAGAGGAAGAATTGGCTCCCATTTCCAGCTCTGTAGCTCTCACCAGCACAGCATCACCTATTTGTTTAAAGCAGTAGGTCTCATCTGGGGGCAGTATTGCTCCCTAGGGGACATTTGGCAATGTCTGCAGACATTTTGGTTGTCATGACTTGGGGGAGGGATGCTACTGGTTTCTAGTGTGTTGAGAGCAGGGGCATTGCTAAACATCCTATAATGCACAGGGCAGCCCTCACCACAAAGCATTATCCAGTCCCAAATGTCAAGCATGCTGAGACTGAGAAACCCTGGTTTAAAGTCTCTGAGACTGTCTTGGCTTCATTTGTAAAGTGGGAATAGTCAGACTCTTCTTTCTAGATTGTTGCTAAGAATGAATGAGATCCTATATGGACAGTACCTTAGGCAGAAAGTGCTCAATAAATGGTAGTAATCGTTACCCTCTAGCTGAGTCACTCAGTGATGTAATCTTGTGTGAGGGCCTGGACCTCTGTGGACCTGTTTTCTCATCTGTAAAATGGGCACAGCAGTAGGGCCAACCCTCTGATGAGTGGTTGTAAGGACTAAAGGAAACAATCTATGTACAGTTCCTAGAAGTGCTCAGTAAACATTATCTTTATTATTGTTTCCATTATGTCTTTGCCCAGACCTAGATTCTGAGGGCTCTCCTGGAGAGTCTAAGATGCCGACTTACTACTTCTCAATTTGTAGGTCCATTAAATAGGTGGAAAGGCAGCTAATTTCCAGTTTCCAGGTCGTGAAGACTCAGGAACAGCAGCCAGACTAGGGCAACCTCTTAGTATTTCAGGCCAGACCCGAGATTCAAAAGCCAGATGACACCTGCAACAGTGCCCAACCACACATGGCCGGTCAGAAAACCTGAAGTTTAATTTTTGCCTACATTTTTCCAGCCTTACTACAGGTTTGTTTTAATGAGAATTTGGCGCAGTGAAATGTTGAGAAGACAAAACACACCCCCGGACCCACAACCCATGAGGTAGACGTGTCTCAAGGCAATAACTGAGTTAGGATGGCTCCCCCCAGGCCTCCCTATTTTCCAAATGAAGCAGGAATTTGAACCCTGGCCTGTCTGACTCCAGCACCCAGTCTCTGAACCACCCCGTGGATCACATTGTGAATTACAAGAACCCAGCAGAGGACTCCAGAGACGACCAGGGACCGTCCAGACACGCAGTCCTGCCAAGCTTCCTTTGCAGACCTTCCAGCTCCCATCTGAACTCCAGCTTCAGAGGCAAAATGTCCTTTGTCTAATCTGCACGCAAAATGGATTTTAACAACCGGATTATATTGAGAAAGCGACTCTCTCTTCCCCCACCCCCCACATTCGAAAACATATTGTCTTCTTTACTGTAGTTCATTTTGCTTTCCGAGGTGATTAATGAATTAAAGATGCGGTGTATTTATTCTTTTGCCTGATTACCATTCTGTAATAAATCTCAGCTCTGGAGTCTGTCGATACAAGAAGGCCAAGCTGCCTCTTTGGAAAATAAAGGTTTGTACATTAAGCTCAACTTCCAGCTCTCTGATGCAGGGGAAAATTCCCCTTTAGATCCTTATAAAAATAAGTGGGAAGCTCAAAGAGACACTGGCTGGTGAGTAGAGGATTCCATTTCCGGGGACAAGAAGGCACTTTTCACACACATCCCACGACATGGGAAGGCCTGTTGACCTGCACATGGGATTTATTTATCAGGAATTCACAACATGGAGCTGTTCATGGAGGTGATGGTGGAGAGAGAGGTGACATCCACAGAGGCCCTGACCTAGCCCTTATCATCTATTTAGAATGCTGCTATCTGTAGAGCTGCACTCACCTGTGGCTGAATGGTAGTGTCTGGAGCTTCACTGTACTCGGTGCGTTAGTGTGAGGTTGCTGGTATCATATTTTTCTCCCCAGCTGGAGAGGGATCTCCTGGAAGTAGGAGCTATGGCTTGCTTAAGGCAGGAGACTTCAGCACAGTGACTAAGAGACCTGCTGTTGGAGTTAGACCCTTGTCCAGCCCTGGCCTGGTCACTTACTAGCTGTGTGGCCTCAGGCAGATTTGGTTTCCTCATCTATCCAATGCAGCTTCCCAACTATCCCCTCCAAGGTTGTTGGGAAGTTGGCTTGCCCCTCACACCAGGTGCGGCAGAGTTTCACCCTTTGAAGGTCTCACTTCATATAACCCTCATTAAATTGGACTTGTACCAGGACAGGAAGGATGTAAAAACAAACAGAACTAGGTTGCTAGTATCATTGGCAACTGTCTTTTTACTATTATTTTTATTTTTTAAAAAACAAAAACTAAAACGAACTACATTGACCCATGGCTTCTATAGGTCCATTTCTCAGTTGCCACTGATTAGACAGCGTGTGTATATGTGTGTGTGTGTGTATGTGTTTGTATCATGCTAAGGTAGTAATCAAAAAATCAGATTGATTCTTGACCCATGGCTTCTATAGGTCCATTTCTCAGTTGCCACTGATTAGACAGCGTGTGTATATGTGTGTGTGTGTGTGTGTGTGTGTATGTGTTTGTATCATGCTAAGGTAGTAATCAAAAAATCAGATTGATTGAATACCTTTTTAGCTAACATTTTCATTTTAAGGGTAGGTAGTCTTTCTCTAGATGCAGTTTATCCAAGACAGCCCAAGGATCACCTTCAAGGTCTCTGTAAAATCTCCTAACAGGTATTCAAGATGCAATAGCCAAAGAGAGTTTGGAAGTTAAACCACAGGGGTCCAAAGGCCTTTTCCCTCCTGGTGACACTCCTGGTTCCATGGACTGGTGGGGAGGAGTCAGGATCTGAAGTATTCTCAAGGTAACATCTCACAAGGATGAAGGGTGACAGCCAACTAGACTCCAAGTCAGCATTGCCACCCACTCGGGTGGCACTGTACTTCACTCTTTGACCTTGGTTCCCTCCCCCTGAAAAATGGCAAGGTCAAGAGAGTTAGGTGGCCGGGATGCAGTGTGAGCAGGAGGGCCTGGCAAGGATCCATGCTCCATAGGGGCTCAGTTCTGATATCACCAAAGGGTGGGCAAGATGCTTCCATGTCCCCTCCTCCCATGAAGCCACTTCCTCAGCTGAGCATTGGTTTGCTGGGCTGTGCAGCAGGGAGGGTTTGAAGCCATGCAGTACAGCACCTAACCCCTGCTCTGAATTTCCTTTCCTGACCAGCCCAGCTTTCTCCAACCCCTCTCCCAGCTCTGTGGTTTTCTGCACCTATATATTTAGTTAGAGAATTAGTGCAGTAATCTCTCTCCCACATTGATCTAAAAACTTTATGAAGTAGACCTGTGTTCCTTTCTGATGGATGGGGATTGTCCTTGTGTCCCTAATGTTTGGCAGATTGTTGGCACTTAATTGGTCCCAGTAGATAGACACACAGATATGTACATTTAGAAAAAAAAATGAAGAGATGACCTACAGAGATTTTTTTTCTGGCTGCACATCAGAATCACCTGTGAGTTGGTTGGGTTTTGTTTTTAATACATAACCCCAGGTCCCCCCTTGGAGGGTCTACATGGTAAATAGTTCATGGTCTAGAGTTTACAAACTGGTGTCCAATCCTTGTCCTGTCAGTTTCTAGCTATGTAACTTGGGGCAAGCATCTGTACCTCTCTGAATTCGGTTTTCTCCTCTATAAAATGGGGAGAAATACTGCCTACCTCAGAGGATTTCAGAATGGTGATTTCAGTTCTCTCAGGATAGTACTACAACACATGATGGCTCACTAAGGTAAGGGAAGGTTGTGATGTCATAAACAGGTCAGCAGACTGTTTCAGCAAATGGCCAGGTAGTACATAATGTAGGCCTTGTGGACATTTGGACTCTGTTGCAGCCACTCAACTTTGCCATGGACAATATGTAAACAAATGCACATGACTGTTCTCATGAAGCTTTTTTTCACCAAAGCAGGTGGTGTGGTAGGTCAGATGTGGCCCCCAAGGGCCACATCTTGCAGAGCCAGTATAGAGGATTGTAACAGGGTGTTTTGGGTCTTTAGCAACAGAAAATTTTATTCTGAATGGTGCAGACATCCTAGGATTTGTTATCTCAAATCAGAAGTGCCAGCGTTCAGCCGTGCCATGTTGTTTATGTCCACAGCTTAGTGACATTAGGCTCTTGTCCCTGGCTCTTGTCTGCCTTCTACTCCACCCTTCTCAGGCTTCAGCTACAAGATAGAGGGTTCCAGGCACTACGTCTTCACACATTCAGAGCCACAGAGAGACTGTGCAGTTCTTTATTCCTTTATCAGAGCAAGAGAAGCTTTGCAGCAGTAGACTTCACCACACATTTAATCAGCTGGAATTGTCGTGTGTCCATTCCTCTGCCAGCAGTTGGCACTTCTTATGGGATTAACCATTAGAGGCTTGGACTGATCAAGGTTCACCCACACATGCCCCAGGGCTGGAGACCTGCCAGGCTTCTCCCAGCCACATTGCCTGGGCACACCTGAACAAAATCTTGATTGTCATTAGCAAAGAAGATGGGAGTGGGGAAATGACTATTGCCTGCCACTGGGGGCTCCCTCCTCCCTGGGGTTGCCACAAGGCTGAAAGAAGCCAACGTGGGTGACAACACTTTGTAAACAGGGGGGCTCCTTCAGAATGGTGCCCAGTCCAAGTCTCCCTCCATCAGGAAGCCATTAGGCTGACAGATACATTATTTCAAAACGAGCCATTGTGAGCAGTTCATAGTTCCTTCCCCTTCGCCTGTCTCAGGGTTCCAGATTAACACTGTCGACCTTATTCTGTGGACAGACTCCTCACTTTTCTTCCCCATAATTCCTCCTTTCTCCTCCCCTGCAACCAGAAGAAAGAACCTTCTAGGTAACAGATGTGAGAAAGAAGTCTTCCAGCAAGGCAGACACGCTCCTAGAAAATACTTCTGCCACCTTTTCTGGAACAAAATAAAAAACTGCAAAGGTGGAGTGAAGGGAGGCTGTCCCGCAGGACTTCACATTTAATTATGCAGCGGCAGCCACTTAGCTGGAGTCCCTGGAGGCCTGCAGGGGCAGCACTGGTGACGGGGAGAGAATCTATTGAAAGCAGGGTTTGCTTCACTTGAAGCGCACCCACCTGGCCTGAAGGTTCTTTCTGTCTTTGAATTACATGAAATTGCAAACTAGACTAAGAAGAAATGTCAAAACTAAGCAAACAGTTTGGGGCTGGCTTTCCTACGTCCCCAAATGATCACAGGTGATTCTGCTCTGAGGAGTCTGGATGACACTTTTTGGACATGAGAACTTACAGGGAGTAAAAGGCTTCCTACTTTCCAACCAGAATTGCTATATGAGTGTCAAGAATCAGAGGGGATGCCTCCCTGAGATCGCCCAAGTAGTCAAGCCTCTGTGTGTGTGGGGGGGGGGGGCGTGTGCACGTGCGCACACATGTTTGCTATTTATTTATTAAAACATTCAATGAGAAATGTAAGCCACGTTTTAAATCTTACATTTTTTCTAATGGTCCCATTTACAAAATGAGAAGGAAACAGGTAAAATGATTTTAATATTATTTTAAACCAGTAAATCGAGATATTTTATAATCTTCTTTTTTTGTGCCAAGTCTTTAAAATTTGGTATGTACCTCAATTTGGATGCTAAATGTTTATCAAGTTTAATGTGAAATGGAGTCTGTCCAAAGCAGTAAAGTTGTGCTTAACAGGAAAAAAGTCTTTTGCACAGCTTCAGTTTTTAAATTTAGACGTAAAGTAGTTAGAATCAAATGAAATTAATAATGCAGTTCCTCTGACACACCGGCCACTTTTCAAGTGTTCTGTAGCCACTTGCGGCTAGTGGCTACCACACTGGGCAGTGCACTAAGCTCTAGCGTTCGAGAGTCATCTGAGTTATCTGGCTGAAAATCTCTCACTACCAGTTGGAGATTTAGCTTTGTCTGGAAAGTCCAGTAGCTTTAACGACACAGGCTTCAGCCTGCATGTTAAACCCACCCGAGGGTAAGCTCTGCTGCCTGTTTATGTAGTGCAAAGACCTAGCACAACGCCTGCACATAATGCAGACTTAGTATTTGCTGAATAGATAGATGGATGGACAGAAGAAAAGACAAATGAAGAATTTCCTGCTTGGTAGACACACATGAGTTTAAAACAGGAGCCTGAAGTGTTTTTGTTTTTGTTTTGATTTGATTTGGATCTGAGAAAGGAGAGTGTCTACTCTATTTTCCAGACCTGGACTGGAACCACAGGGGGCAAGTGGGAAGGTCTCATGGCCAAACCCACATCCTGGGTGGGATGATGTTTTCTCTTTATCTTCCACTTGTTCTTTTAGGAGTGAGGACTGGGTCAGAGCCCTGGGTGGCAGCTTTGTGATGAGCAGGGGGACTTCTCCAAAGCATGGAGGCTTGGGAATGAGGGTTGGGGAGAGCTCGATCTTTCAGCTTGGAATCCCAGTCTACAAATGTTGAAAAATCTTCCTTCTCAGATCTGTGCTCAGGGACAAGGCTGAGAAACATCCTGCAGTGTTAGTTGACAGCCAGGAGGAGAGAATGTAGAAAAATGTGGGGGCTTTGCTTGGACAATGGACTTTTAGGCTCATAAAATAGGTTTTTCTCCAGGGCTAAGAACCATGTCTCTGACTTGTGGGTCCTGGAACGTGGGGACGAGGGCCACTCAGTCACTCAGTCATCCTTCCAGCCACTTGCTCATTCCCCTGGCACATCACCTAGGAAGAAACTAGTGCGAGGCAGTGGGTTGCTGGGAACATAGACAGGAACAAAGCAAACCTTGTCCCTGCCCACCTACAACATCACAGTCAGTTGGCATAGATGGGCTTTAAATAAATAATTCATTACAATTGCACTAAGTGCTATAAAGACTGAGAGCAGAATGCTGTGACCAGACTTGGTCTGAATGTTAGCACATGTGATATTTGAGTGTTTAAGGATGAGAAATTAGAGGAACAAGGATAGAAAGGGAAAGTGTGGTCCAGCCCGTGGCTCACTCGGGAGAGTGCAGTGCTGATAACACCAAGGCCAAGGGTTCGGATCCCTATATAGGGGTGGCTGGTTAGCTCACTTGGGAGAGCGTGGTGCTGACAACACCAAGTCAAGGGTTAAGATCCCCTTACCATTCATCTTTAAAAAAAAAAAAGAAAGAAAGAAAGGGAAAGTGTTTTCCAGGTACAGCAAAGAATGTATTGGAAGGCTGAAGACAAGAAGGAGCCGTAAGCTGGCCAGCGAGTGCTTGCAAGCGTGGGGCGAATGGCTCCAGGTGAGACCAGAGACACCATTGTGTCTGGTCTTGGCTCCTTCGCACCCAGCTTGGTGCCTGGCATGCCACAGGCACTCAGCAAATATTTTCTGAATAAATGAAAGCAAATAGTTCCCCTGGGGAGTGCTAGTTTTGGAGGCCATTCTTGTCAAGCACCCAAAAGCACCACCTCCTCTTTTCTCTACCCATGGGTTTTATTCTGAATTATGTGGATAATTACTCTAACTTTCTTTGGCTTTGGAGAACATTTTCTGTTCTTCTCCCGAAGACATCTTCCACAATTGCACATGTTTTGAGAAACTCAAACAAAATAGTTCAGGTTACTTTTTATTCCTAGCTCAGTTTTTGTCTGTTGGTATGTGTGTTTTTCATCACTCCACTGGGTCAGCTTAATTTGCAGTGCCCAGATGAAGTGGGGCATAGACTTCCCTCCTGTACACTCTCATCTCAAATCCTTTTGGTTTCTCTGATGTAACCAACAGGGTCTCCACAACAATATGTGACTTCGATATTTCACGAAAGAATAGTGTTGGTGACATAGCCATAGGAGAGAAACACAAAACAAAACAAACACAGAGACATGGCAGGAGAATTTTCAAGCACTCATGTTCTGCTTTACCACATCTGCCCATCAGACAGCCAAATGATAAATTGATGTGATAGAGAGGAGGGAAAAATGGGGTGAAATATAGCACCATCTGCATTTTTCATTTCCATTGGCTCCTCCAATTTAAAAATGGAATCATGTTTAACATCTTAATTAGGTACAGTAATGTATAACTTTTTTTTATGAACATCTAGTAATTTACTCTTGAAGTAAATTATAGTCAATTTATCTGCAGTGACAAGTCAATAAAATAGTGGTTGGCATGAGCTTTTCAATCACCTGGTATTTATTATTTATTTCCTGCTTTTACTACTGAATGGAAGGCAGGACAGAAGGTGAGGATGCGTGTCCACAGGGTGAATGCTGTCACTTTTGAAATCTGTCACTTGCACACTTACCCTTTGGAAGACCCACTCAGCTGTCATGAGTTTAGAATTTGCATAGAGACCATCATTGCTGAGGAGAGAGAATAACTGAGGTCTTTTGGTTCTTGCGTAGGGCATGGCCAGGGTGATTCAAGTGGTAAACCCAGCCATCGTCTGCTCTTAACAGTGGTTCATTCTGATGAGAGCACTGAGCTTGGGTACAAACCATCAGTAGCCAAATTCTGGGGGCTCTGTGGGCTGCCTTCTCAGTGGTGCGAGCTCGGTTAATAGCTGAGCCCACTCAAACCACGGCCAGTGTCCTCAGGCTCAACACTTGTGTTTGACGAGCTGTGCTGTGGTTTCAGAAATAGTAATTAGATCAAAGTCAACAGCCCCCAAACAAACACATAGCAACCAGGCGAGATTGAAAAGACACACCCGGGTAGGGGTTTTGTGGTGTTTCTGTTGGTTTAGAACAGAAGTGCATGTGTCCAGCCAAGAAAAAACAAATTCTGTGAATAATCTGCTTGACTTCAGAGGCAGGAAGCATGAGGGTTACCCTGTGATCATCTCTCAAACTTGCAAAGTTTCCCAAGAATCAGGATCCCCTATTACAAATATGAGAACCAGGTTTAAAATCGTGGAACCTCAGGGGAGGTTGTTGTTTTGTTTTGTTTTTCCAAAAAAAGCCCTTGAATTTAAGCCCAACTAGATAGTAAGGCTTAGAAGGAGAGGAAGTATCTATGTCACTCAATGGTGACACAGGTGGCCTCAGGGCCTAGGTCTGTGTTGCAAGTATCCATGAAAACCCTCCATCCAGTGCTGCTTCCAGGGGCTACACCCACGCCTCACTCTCTTTGTATAACGGAGCTAATCCCCCAAAAGTCTGACCCCAGCCTTCTCTTCTCTCTAAAGTGAGAAAACAATCATACAAAATCAATTCCAGTATTGCTTTTTAATTTTAGTTCAAAGAAGTAAAAGTAAAGGGCTGAACTATGGTCATTTGAAATGACAGATCTGATCAATGTAGTTAGTCAAAGAGAAGGATATGAAACATTAAACCATGGCATTTCCTTGAAGGTGGACTGATTAAACCTTCTTTCCTTCCTTCCTTCCTTCCTTCCTTCCTTCCTTCCTTCCTTCCTTCCTTCCTTCCTTCCTTCCTTCCTTCCTTCCTTCCTTCCTTCCTTCCTTCTTCTCATTTCAGTTCGTAGTTTCAATCTGCTTTCTCAGCATGTTCTAGCTCAAGCACAAATGGGCACATTTCCCTTTCACACTCTTCTGGCTCTTTCCAACAACCACCATGCTAATAAAATAGTCCCACAGACCAAAACAACACAAGACCAAGTCTCTCTAGTTGTCAGGTACATTGGCTTGTGATGGTCTCCCACTGACTTGGTCAATGTGGTGCTCTGGTTCCAGGACATTCTGAAGTATGGGGGTGGGCAAGAGAGGCCAATACACTTC
Source organism: Galeopterus variegatus (assembly GCF_000696425.1). Classification (NCBI taxonomy): domain Eukaryota; kingdom Metazoa; phylum Chordata; class Mammalia; order Dermoptera; family Cynocephalidae; genus Galeopterus; species Galeopterus variegatus. Next base: position 346,340 of record NW_007726766.1, read on the forward strand.
CCTTGATCCTCTCCCATTGCAACCACATACACTGCCCTTCCTTGAAGCACCCATCAGGCCTTGGCTTAAACACCGCTTCCTATGGGCAGCCTCCTTTTACTGCCTAAATCAGGTTTTGAGCCTCAGATTTATGGTCCCATGGCACCTGGATATCTCCTTTATAGTGCTCAGCTCACTAGGATGAACCTGTTTATTTTTTTTATCCTGTATCCTCTCCCCTAACAGAGCATTCAAAACATGCTAGGTGTAGTGGATTGAATTATGTCCCCCCAAAACTCACTGAAGCTTGAATTGTATCCCCCACATTTTATGTATTAGAAACTTGGCCCCCACCATGACTGTTAAGAGGGTGGGAAATCCTATTATAGTAATTGAAAGCTGGGGCCTTGAAGAAGTGATTGGATTGTAGGACCGTGCAGTAATGAGTGAATTAAAAATGGTGGTCAGGGGCGTGGTTCTGAGGACTTCAAAAGAAGAGGAGAGTCTGTCTCTTGCTCTGTCTGCTTCCACCATCTTGCAATGTGAGACCCCTGGGTCACTGTCACCACCACCAGATGGACTTTGGACTTCCTAGCCTCAGAAACTGTAAGCAATAAAATGTCATTTTCCTTTATAAATCACCCAGTTTTGGGTATTCTGTTATAGCAACGCAAAATGGACTGATACACTAGGTATTTAGTACATATTAGTTGAATAAATGAGAAAATACACATGACACCTGTCCTTGGAATAACTAGCATTACTGAAGGATGACCATTTTCAGCTATAACATAGATCATCCCAATTAATCTTTGCACCATTACGGTTATTATCTCCATTTTGCAGATAAGGAAATACAGTCTCTGCTGTGTCCCAGGTCAATGTGTAAACGGCAGGGCTTGGGTACAAGTTGTAATGCAAAAGTGCCTACGACCTGAAAGTGCCAGTTCCTTGTGCTCTGTGTTTGGGATGACCCTGCTGATGGGTCTGTTCTTCTGGTTCATGGCCAGGGTGGCATTTGCTCCCCCTCTGCACCTCGGAGCCTGGAAAATTCTGTGACAAGATCATTGGCAAAGAGAAGCTCTTTTTCTCCTCCTCCACCCTCAAACTGCTGATCTTGGCCATTGTCTAATTTTCTCCTCCAAAAACGGAAACTTCGGGAAATTACTTTGGCAGGAAAGTCTTTCTTAGTTCTTCTCCAGCAGCCCAAGTGTCAGTAGAGCTGGCATTAGCAATGGAATTAAATTACAAATAAATAAATAAATAACCATCTCATTGGCTGAAGTCTGTCAAAAAGAGGGTTGGCTGAAAAGAGTGAGTATGTGTGTAAGGACGGCAGAAAACCGCTAAGAGAAAACCCCCAACATAGCTGACACTGTCTTTATGCCAGGCACTGTTCTAAGCTCTTCACATATATTAAGTCCTTACAACAAATGTATGGTGTGGTTATTATTAATTATTGCCATCTTCCAAAAGAGCAAATTGAGGCATAGGGAGATTACCTAACTTGGCTGGTCCCCTGGCTAAAACGTGCAGGTGCCAATTGTACCTGACTTGGGATGAAGAATAAATAACAGAGAGCCATTTTAAATGGCAGCTCAAGAATCTACTCTCCCTGCCCAACCCTTACCCCCATGATTTCTGTTATTTTTATTTTCTTACTTTTTTTCCTTTTTGTATTTTTTTTTAACTGACCAGTAACGGGATTGCAACCCTCGGTGTTGCGCCCGCACTGCACTCAGCCAGTGAGCGGGAACCGG
>NW_007726766.1:348355-350228 GCF_000696425.1 Galeopterus variegatus
CAAGAATCTACTCTCCCTGCCCAACCCTTACCCCCATGATTTCTGTTATTTTTATTTTCTTACTTTTTTTCCTTTTTGTATTTTTTTTTAACTGACCAGTAACGGGATTGCAACCCTCGGTGTTGCGCCCGCACTGCACTCAGCCAGTGAGCGGGAACCGGTCTCCACGTGGGATCCGACCCCTCGGCGGGAGCGCCGCCACACTCCCAAGTGGCGCAATCTCCAGTGCGCCACCGGGCCGGCCCATGATTTCTGTTATTTTATGATTAATTAGTCACAAAATGTCATCAACTAATTTCTAGGCTCCAACCTTTTTATTTGTTTATTTATTAATTAACAGGATTAATTAATTAATTGTATAAAACCCCTTTGTGGTAGCCACAGCTGGAGCCTGGGTCCTCTGCATGGAGACTCTGGTGTGGGTCTTCACAAGATGGTTAGTGGATTCCTGATAGGGAGACTTGGTGAACACGGTCTCCTTCCAGAGGTTGGGTGTCAGATAGCTGTAGGTCTTAGAGATGGCATCAAAGGTAGTAGTGAAATTGCCCAAGGTGGCTGTGCAGGCTCTGGCTGAGGTGTAGCAGTCATCAATATGGCCATCAGCAGCAGCTTCTTGGGTCAGGGCCTGCGACAATGCCAGTGCCTCTGGGGGTAGGCAGGAGGCACAGCAGCACAAAGCAGCAGCGCTTGTCACCTGGCAAGGGAAGATGTGGGGCTTGCCAGTCTTCTTCCCCCAGTAGCTTCTCTGCACAGCACAGTTGCAAGCTTGGTCAGGATGATGGCCCCTCTGACGGCAGTGACGACCTCCTTGGAGTACTTAACATGCAGACCATTGTGGTCCCTGATGGCAACAAATGCCTTGAAGCTGGTCTGCTGTCTGTCACGGGTCTGCTTTTGCACCAACATAATCTTCAAAACCTCATCCTTGAGGAATGCCCCCAGGAAAAAGTCAGTGATCTCAGACTCCTTCATGGGCAGGGAGAAGAGATGGATCTCCTCCAGGGACTTGAGCTTCATGTGCTTCATCAGGCAGCAGCTGGGTGACAGGGTTCCACTCCTCATCCTTAGCATTGCCTCCACGAGCTCCACAGCCCCAGCCCTGGATGCCACTGCCGAAGCCTCCATGGAAGCCACCAAAGCCTCCCATTCCAGGGCCCCCAGGGTCTCCAGGCCCTCCTGCTGCACTGGTATCATCTTCCTTTGGGTGTTCTCTTGGAGAAGAGGCTTCAGCTTTTTTAACTCTGGGGTCCCCTCGTAGGAGATCCCTCGGCTTAAATCTCCTTCTGCAGTGTTGTTATTGTGGGTTCAGGCAGTAATGGTCCAGGACTATGGAAAACAGAAACCCAATATAACTTCCTATATAAAATCAATATGCTGAACCAGATCATGGCAAATCTTGTGGACACTCAGTATATGCTTTGAGGAGGGAGCTTGAGCTCAGTGGTAAAGGCTGTAAAGGAACTTCATGGGTACCCAAAGGAGATGAGGACATTCCAGAGAAGATGGAGTAGCATGACTGAAGGCCGGAGGTAGTAAACTGTATTTGATGTTATTGACCAGATGATATGATAAGCTTAGAGACCCTGGTGTGCTAAAGTCAGCTTGTACTAGCTTGCACAATCTGATTGTCAAATTTTCAGGAATTTTGCAAGCCGATTGTTAAACAGTCATCATTTACAATAATTATGTAAAATTACAACTAAATACATTATATTATAAATAAAGGTAATTAAAAATAGTCATCCCTTCTTATTTATTTTGCTACATTTTACTATTTATGCCCTTGAGTTTATCTATAACTATCTTGCCTGTTTGGTAAAAACACGGTATTGATATGGTATTACACTTTCTTCTTAACTCTACAGTTAGTAAT
>NW_007726766.1:350909-358616 GCF_000696425.1 Galeopterus variegatus
TTGGTAAAAACACGGTATTGATATGGTATTACACTTTCTTCTTAACTCTACAGTTAGTAATGTTACACAGGTAGCCTAAAATCAGGCATTTATACACAGAAATCACTAAACATCAGGGCTAAATACTAAAATCAGGGCTTTTTTCCCCCTTGGAGAGCTGGTTGTTAAGTATTTACCAGCAAACCCCTGCTCAGAGATAAGAAGGGGCCAAGTATCAAAAGACATCAAATGCATTCCAGAGACCTCAGGCTGTAACCTGTGCAGTATCAGCTCTTGATTTAACTTGGGTTCCTGAAAAGCCAGAGCCTGAGGCAAGCGTTCAGCATGCGTCTTTTGCTGGGAAGTGCAACCCAGGGCAGCATGGGTAAGGGACCGGGAATTACAAGAGAGGAGAATTGAGCAAATAAATAATGGGTGCTGTGTTACCAAACTAGCTCCTACTCCAGAGCTCACAAATAGACACTGCCCGGTGTTCATTTCTGGACAGAGCCTTAGAACAGTTCATCAGAGGGAGGAGCAGAGAAGGAGCTTATCTGCCAGCTCCCTCCCATCCCATCTCCTCTTGGTCAAATGTTCTTTGCCCAAGACTTAACTTACCCAGGTTTCTGGGTCGTAGCCTCTGGGGAAGCCAGATCCCAGCCCATCTAGTACCGGGCACTTCATTTGAGTCAGAAAGTCATGGGAGGAGCCAGGACTGTGATGGCAGAAACATGAAGGGCCACACTGAGTCAGTTCCTGTATGTACCAGCATCCATCCGGCAGAGACGGGGAGGCCGTGAGAAACCCAAGGAGCGCTTGAGATGTTCCTTACAATTTTCAAACTTTAGAGGACAAAAGTCTTACTTGTGGGCACTTTTCCAAAGGTCAGTTTTCTGGACCCATCTTGAGAGTTCTGGGTCTTTAGAACTGGGGTTGGGCTTGGGAATGGCCCTTTCTAATGGGCGTCCCTGGGGGGCTCTATGTGGTTAATGGCCACACCCAGAAGAGCACTGGTAGAGACCAAGGGCACCTCACTCATTTGTAAACATCCTCTTCCACGTGTGTTGCCTTCCTGTCCTTTGCCTTGTTACATATTCTTTCTGAAATGCCATTCAGACCACCAGAATTCTGATCAATTACTGGCCCTTTGCAGCTTTTCCCAGTGACCCTTGTTTTCTTGAGATAGTCTTTCCCTCTGTCTCAGCCTCTTTGATGGGGCTCACGTTCTTTCATCTTCCTAATGAGTGAGGATCAGAGAGATTAGGAACACAGACTCTAGAGATCAGCAGACATGGCTATGGGACATGTGACTCAGACACTTGTCTCTCAGGCCCTCAGTTTCCTCATCTCTACAATGGGGACTCTGATCCATGCCTCATGGGCTGTGGAGAGGTTCACAGCAGGAAAGCCTTCTCTTGCAGCTCTGCAGTCCCTGGCGTACGGTAGGTGAACAGTGCTTTAGGTATTACTATTTTGGTTGTTATTATTAAACAGTGGTGAGAGAGCTAGGAAATGCAGACCTAGTCACTGAATGAAATAATCCATAGAACCATGGTGTTTCCATGTGTGCTGTGCTAGATGTTCCTTCAAGAAGGCTTGAAAAAGAACACTGAGAACTTCCAGCCTTCCTTGAGCTTCCTTTGAGGCTGTGGCATTGCTGGGAGCAGGGGACCTGGCAGCTTTCTGACGCGGCTAACTTCAGCAGCACCAGTCCACAGGCTCCGGGTGGGATGGCAGACTAGGTTGCAGAGACAATCTGCTGAAGTATCTCTTTGACAAAGGTGCTTTCTGAGCAAAGCTGACTCCAAGCTGTCTGCCTGAGCTTCCCCCAAAAGGCAGATTCTGTAACGTGAGTGGCACAGAGTTCCAGAAGCCTCCAGGATTGGCCCACTCCAGCCCCGCCTCCCAGTGGTCTCAGTCTCTGGCCTGCTCTCAGGGGCTCGGATGGACCCTGCTCTTTTGGATGCTGTTCAGCTGACTGTGGGCATCACAGTCTTCTCTTACCTTATGGAGAAGTTGTAGAAGGCCAAGGCAGTCCCTGGAAGTGCTGGGCCTTGCACAAAAGCAGTCTCCCTCAAAAGAGACCCATAGCTATTGCCAAGGCAGAGGTTCAGCATGACAGCTGGCATTATTTGAACACCTACTATGTGCCAGGTAATTTGTTTTCTCACTTCACTTAATCCTCCCAACTCTGCCAGGTTGGGGATGTTAGTAATCCATTTCACAGATGGGAAAATTGAAGCACAAAGATCACTCAGACTGGAAATTTAGGACCCAATTTGCCTACAACCAAAACTTTCATGCTTCTTCAATTTTGCCTCATGGAAATGTGGGGCCCTTGTCACATCTTCCTGCTATTGTCCCCGAATGGGACTGGTGTGGCAGAATGGAATCTGGTAGATTGGGATTGCAATGGCATCAGAACTAAATTTCTGCTCTCTCCTCAGCTAACATTTGCCAAGTCCTGAGTGTGCACCAGCCTTGGAGAGGAGTGCTGGGAACAAAACTACTAGGAAAAGAATCCCCTCGTGGAAATCTTGGTCTGGTAGTAGAAAATCCAGGAGGGGTGAACACAGGACTGGCTGCCCGATGCGGCAATCTGTGCTTAAGGAAGACAAATGATAAGGGCTGAGATCCTGTCCTGGACACTGAGAGGCCAGAGCGGGAGAGGGTCTAATTGTGGAGGAGCTGAGAAAAGTATTACAGAAGAGGTGAGACTTGAGATGAGTCTTATGGGAGGATAAGGAATTCTCCAGGAAGCCAGAATTGTCTCAGAAGAGAGAAGAGCCGGTGCAAGAGCTCAGAAGCTGGAGGGAGCAGGACAATGTCCCCAGGAACAGTCAGTCAGCACTTATTGTCCTGAGAACAGGGTGCCACACAATGGCTATTGGGACAGGACAGGTAGGTTCCAAAACAGGCAGGTCTCAGGTCTTTATACCAAGCTAAGGAGTTTGCAGTTTATCCTACTAATATTTCGAAGATATACCTTCCTTAGGATCCCAGTGTATAAAAAAGACAACAGCAAAACTGGGTTGAAGCAGGAGGCAGAATTAGATAGGTCAAGGTCATCCCTGTAAGGCCAGGGATCAGCAGAATTTTTCTGTAAAGGGCCAGAGAGAAAATATTTTTGGCTTTTAGGGCCATACTGACTCTGTCACAGCTACTCACCTCTGCCATTGTAACACGAAAGCATCTGTGGAAGGAAGGTAAATAAATGGGCATGGCACGAATAAGTCTTATTTATGGACACTGAGATTTGAATTTCATATAATTTTCATGTGTCACAAAATATTATTCTTTTGATTTTTAAAACATAAAAACTATTCTTAGCTCCTGAGTGGACAAAACCAGGCTGCGGGGATTTGACCCAGGAGGTTCATAAAAGAGGCTTGCAACACTCAGGACCACAACACAGGGATGCGCAGTTTCAAGTGGAGAAGTGAGGGATTTGACCTCTGTTCCAAAAGATCCTAGAGATGGAATGGGCATGTGCTTCTCACCAGTAACTGACAGGGCCAATTTGGGAATCTCATCCAAGGAAAAGGGCTTGACCTGAGCTTGGCCAGGCCCTCACTCTCTCCCTAGGTTACCATGGGGCATGCATTTCTGCAATAAAAGCAATTCAGGAAGGAAGGTAAAAGACTATGGACGAACCAGTGGCTATGCAGGAACCTGCTTCCAAATTAGAAATAATGCCCTGAGTGCCCTTTGCTGCGCAGCTTTCTGATGGAGAGGAAGAGAAACTTACTGCAGGAACACTGATGCTGTGTGCAGTCTGACTCCAATAAGGGAGCAAATCTTGCTTGGAGATCCAGCACCTTTAAGTTGTTTCTTCTTTGGGTGACCCTTCTTTGAATAGTGGGTGTAGCCCACTATATATAGCAGGCCCTCTGGGGAGGAGACTGGTTTGAGGTCCTTGGCAGTACTTTGTGACTCCCAGTGTGTGCAGGTGCTAAAAGGACCTGTGCACAGTAAGAGTTTGTCACTCACCATGCTGGGGACTCCTGCTGTTTATGGGGCCACGGGGGTCTCCAGATGACCACGATACCTACCGTGGCAGAAACAGTCTGCAGAGACCCCATATGTCCTGGTCCGGGGGATGTAGAGAGGTTATTTTTTGAGCCATATCTGCCACTCCCCCAGAGTCTGCTGGTTTCCTCTTCTTTCGTAGTAATTTGGTTGGGAATCTACATACAGAGGGGATCTTACATTAAGTGAAATGAGCCAGGCACAGAAAGAGAAATACCGCATGTCCTCACTCATAAGTGAGAGCTGAAAAGAAAAAACAAAAGAAAGAAAAGGATACAATTATCACAATAATTCCTTGAACTCTCAAAAGGAGAGAACAGAACTGAGGACACTGGCTGTGGGAAAGGTGGAGGGGGAGGGGAGGTTATGGAGAAATTGGTAAAGGGACACAAAAATTGTTTACATTGTGTAATGATAAAATAAAAGAAACAAAGAATCTTACATACACCTGCAACTTCAGTAGACTAACAGAAAGAGTCTTCCTCTAGCCATAGCTTAGATGGTACAAACTCCTACCACACTCAAGCTGGGCAAATTATAGCCAATGGTAAAACAGGCAGTGAGACTGGCAAAGGCAGTGAGTGGGAAGGTGTCAGTGGGAGTTTTGGCGACACCTCCCTACCAGGGTGAGGGTAACCCTGTTTGCCAGGTGTGGCCCCTCAATTCCAACTCTATTCTGTTTGCTTTTGGGTGACGCTGCTCAGCTAGCTTCTGTTATAGCCTGGAGAGTGTCCATCCCAGTGGGTTACATTGTGAGCTGTCCCAGAGTGAGATCTTCCAGGTTTGCTGATTGGAGAAGTCAGAAAGCTGGGAGTATCAGCGAATCAGCTGGCCCAATGTTTAAAGTGGAGCGAATGCCCACTGGACCACATGGTGAACCAAGAGCTGGTGTCCATCTCCCTGTCTCTCTTCTTTCTCCCTAATCTTCATGCAGGGGTGGAACTGTCATCCCCTCTGTCTCCTTCCTAACTCCCCTACAAATCACTATCACCTTTCTTTTCCTCCCTTTACCCCTATATACCATTTCTTTGTCAGAATATTAAAGTTCATTTTGATAAATGGTCCTCCATCCACTGAGCCAGTGTGTTTTTTTTTTTTTTCTTCCTTTTTTTGTCTTTTTTCGTGTCCGGCAACGGATTGCAACCCTCAGTGTCACGCCCGTACCGGACCGGGACCGGCAACGGGATCGCAAACCTCGGTACTGCGCCCGCACCTCGCTCAGCCAGTGAGCGGGAACCAGTCTGCATGTGGGATCCGAACCCTCGGCGGGNATCTGCTGAAGTATCTCTTTGACAAAGGTGCTTTCTGAGCAAAGCTGACTCCAAGCTGTCTGCCTGAGCTTCCCCCAAAAGGCAGATTCTGTAACGTGAGTGGCACAGAGTTCCAGAAGCCTCCAGGATTGGCCCACTCCAGCCCCGCCTCCCAGTGGTCTCAGTCTCTGGCCTGCTCTCAGGGGCTCGGATGGACCCTGCTCTTTTGGATGCTGTTCAGCTGACTGTGGGCATCACAGTCTTCTCTTACCTTATGGAGAAATTGTAGAAGGCCAAGGCAGTCCCTGGAAGTGCTGGGCCTTGCACAAAAGCAGTCTCCCTCAAAAGAGACCCATAGCTATTGCCAAGGCAGAGGTTCAGCATGACAGCTGGCATTATTTGAACACCTACTATGTGCCAGGTAATTTGTTTTCTCACTTCACTTAATCCTCCCAACTCTGCCAGGTTGGGGATGTTAGTAATCCATTTCACAGATGGGAAAATTGAAGCACAAAGATCACTCAGACTGGAAATTTAGGACCCAATTTGCCTACAACCAAAACTTTCATGCTTCTTCAATTTTGCCTCATGCTGCGGGGATTTGACCCAGGAGGTTCATAAAAGAGGCTTGCAACACTCAGGACCACAACACAGGGATGCGCAGTTTCAAGTGGAGAAGTGAGGGATTTGACCTCTGTTCCAAAAGATCCTAGAGATGGAATGGGCATGTGCTTCTCACCAGTAACTGACAGGGCCAATTTGGGAATCTCATCCAAGGAAAAGGGCTTGACCTGAGCTTGGCCAGGCCCTCACTCTCTCCCTAGGTTACCATGGGGCATGCATTTCTGCAATAAAAGCAATTCAGGAAGGAAGGTAAAAGACTATGGACGAACCAGTGGCTATGCAGGAACCTGCTTCCAAATTAGAAATAATGCCCTGAGTGCCCTTTGCTGCGCAGCTTTCTGATGGAGAGGAAGAGAAACTTACTGCAGGAACACTGATGCTGTGTGCAGTCTGACTCCAATAAGGGAGCAAATCTTGCTTGGAGATCCAGCACCTTTAAGTTGTTTCTTCTTTGGGTGACCCTTCTTTGAATAGTGGGTGTAGCCCACTATATATAGCAGGCCCTCTGGGGAGGAGACTGGTTTGAGGTCCTTGTCAGTACTTTGTGACTCCCAGTGTGTGCAGGTGCTAAAAGGACCTGTGCACAGTAGGAGTTTGTCACTCACCATGCTGGGGACTCCTGCTGTTTATGGGGCCACGGGGGTCTCCAGATGACCACGATACCTACCGTGGCAGAAACAGTCTGCAGAGACCCCATATGTCCTGGTCCTGGGGATGTAGAGAGGTTATTTTTTGAGCCATATCTGCCACTCCCCCAGAGTCTGCTGGTTTCCTCTTCTTTCGTAGTAATTTGGTTGGGAATCTACATACAGAGGGGATCTTACATTAAGTGAAATGAGCCAGGCACAGAAAGAGAAATACCGCATGTCCTCACTCATAAGTGAGAGCTGAAAAGAAAAAACAAAAGAAAGAAAAGGATACAATTATCACAATAATTCCTTGAACTCTCAAAAGGAGAGAACAGAACTGAGGACACTGGCTGTGGGAAAGGTGGAGGGGGAGGGGAGGTTATGGAGAAATTGGTAAAGGGACACAAAAATTGTTTACATTGTGTAATGATAAAATAAAAGAAACAAAGAATCTTACATACACCTGCAACTTCAGTAGACTAACAGAAAGATTCTTCCTCTAGCCATAGCTTAGATGGTACAAACTCCTACCACACTCAAGCTGGGCAAATTATAGCCAATGGTAAAACAGGCAGTGAGACTGGCAAAGGCAGTGAGTGGGAAGGTGTCAGTGGGAGTTTTGGCGACACCTCCCTACCAGGGTGAGGGTAACCCTGTTTGCCAGGTGTGGCCCCTCAATTCCAACTCTATTCTGTTTGCTTTTGGGTGACGCTGCTCAGCTAGCTTCTGTTATAGCCTGGAGAGTGTCCATCCCAGTGGGTTACATTGTGAGCTGTCCCAGAGTGAGATCTTCCAGGTTTGCTGATTGGAGAAGTCAGAAAGCTGGGAGTATCAGCGAATCAGCTGGCCCAATGTTTAAAGTGGAGCGAATGCCCACTGGACCACATGGTGAACCAAGAGCTGGTGTCCATCTCCCTGTCTCTCTTCTTTCTCCCTAATCTTCATGCAGGGGTGGAACTGTCATCCCCTCTGTCTCCTTCCTAACTCCCCTACAAATCACTATCACCTTTCTTTTCCTCCCTTTACCCCTATATACCATTTCTTTGTCAGAATATTAAAGTTCATTTTGATAAATGGTCCTCCATCCACTGAGCCAGTGTGTTTTTTTTTTTTTTCTTCCTTTTTTTGTCTTTTTTCGTGTCCCGCAACGGATTGCAACCCTCAGTGTCACCCCCGTACCGGACCGGGACCGGCAA
>NW_007726766.1:359076-375102 GCF_000696425.1 Galeopterus variegatus
CCTCGCTCAGCCAGTGAGCGGGAACCAGTCTGCATGTGGGATCCGAACCCTCGGCGGGAGTGCCGCCGCACTCCCAAGTGGCGCACTGTAGCAGTGCGCCACCGGGCCGGCCCCGCCAGTGTGTTTTTTAAACACCAGGCAGAGTACTATGCTTTGCAGGTACTGCGATAGACTAAAGCTCTCAGCACCCCCATGGAGTTTAGGGGTTTGAGGGGGAGCAGCACATGCTAAAAGAATCGCCAATGCAGCTGGAATAGAGAGATGGAGGCGTTTGCAGGTACTGCGATAGACTAAAGCTCTCAGCACCCCCATGGAGTTTAGGGGTTTGAGGGTGAGCAGCACATGCTAAAAGAATCGCCAATGCAGCTGGAATAGAGAGATGGAGGCAGAAATCAGTGAAGCTTCTCCAGCCCTGGTTGGTGCTGCCACCCATGCTGGATATATGGCCTGTGTGGAGGAACTCAGCAAACTGCTACTTAAACTCTTGCAATGGAGCCGTGTAGGAGATCTGCTTTCCAGTTGTTATTAGGTGTCTTCCTCTATCTATGGAATGATCACTCTATAAGGTGCTGTCATGGAAATGGCATTTTATCCATAAATTCAATATATAGGGGCAATGGTCTTTAACCCTCTAGGTTAGTGGAAGTCAGAGGTGCTCAGAGGAGGTGATTCTCTCTTACCCTCCCTGCCAGGGCTTTGCCAAGGTGCTCTTTCAGTTGCTGCAAGATGACCCACATTGGTGTCAGACTTCAGATAGATAAAATGGAACCAAAGGGGATCATTTTCAGAGGAATGTCAATCTGAAAGGGAGGTTTCCACACTGGGGACCTGGCCAGTGCCATTGAAGCTGGCTTCACTGGCCATGCCAACGTCCAGGCAGAGAATCAATTAAGTTCGGTGCTTGCAGAAACCACACAAGTTCCTCACCTTGGATTTGACATTAATAACCTGCAGTTGTTGAGTAACTTACAGTTCCAACATGCCTTCATGAGCAATATTTTGTGGTATTCTTAAAGTACAGGAGGTATACGGCAAAGTGGTGCAGACCCAGCCTGGCTCAGAACTTATGGTAAATGTTCTGACCTTGTCTCAGTTTACCCAACTGGAACTGGGGATTCTCTATAGTATTGACTTCACAGGGTTGTTCTGTTCAATGAGCTGATGCATCATTGAGCACTTTGCCCTATGCCCAGTGCTATGGGTCAAATGTTTCCCCAACAGTTCATGTATGGGAAACTTAAGCCCCATTGTGACAGCGTTAAAGGTGGGAAATCCAATTATGCAATTGAAAGGTGGGGTCTTAAGAGGTGATTAGATTGTGAGGACTGTGCCCTCATGAATGAATTGACCCATTTATGAAGTAATGGGTTGATGGTTTAATGGGTGGTCATGGGTGTGGTTCTGATGGCTTTATAAGGAGAGCAAGTAAGTAGGTTAACTCTCTTGCTCATGCTGTTCCTCGCCATGTAACACCCTGCATCGCTGGAGAAGGCAGCTCTCACCAGATGTGCCTCCCGGATATTATACGTCCCAGCTTCTGAAACTATAAGAAATAAATTCCATTTCTTTGTAAATTACTCAGTGTCAGGTATTCTGTTATAAGCAACAGTAATAGACTAATATAGCCAGCCCACCATGATTGTTCAGTAAATGCCATCTGACGCTCTTTCAGTTGTCTTGGTTGTTGATCGTCATCACCCTTCAAAATAGGTTGCAGCAGCCATCATCTCCCAAACCCTGGACTCAGCATTTTGCATACATTAGCTCATTTAATCCTTGCAAAAGTCCTCAAAAGGAGGTAACAATATCCTTGAATGGTAGATAAAGAAACCAGGCTGCAAGACTGTTTGTGTGAAGTAGGGGGGAGAATAATTATTTCTTTTCTAAAAAGTGGTATGTGTTAATGTAGACAATCCCACTATCCCAGAGGTGCACACTGGTGACTAGTTAGTGAACATCCTTCTTATCTAACAAGGCTTAAGGAGCATATAGGAAAGAAGGCTTGTGGCTCTGGGCTCTCAGACTCTCAACTCTAGATTTGCCATCCAGCCAAGCTTCAGCCGATCTTGTGGCACATGCACCATGTCCCATGGCCCTGCTGCACTGTCTTGTCATGAGTCCTCGAGTCCGGTGAGCAGGTGTCTACCTGGGGGGCATTGCCTCTTTGTGGAAGTCTGTAGGAAAGGGCCAAAGAAGAGAGAAGTAACAGAGTACCATGGATCCATTAAAATAAAACAACATTTCCCAGGACAATACAAGACTCTCCATCGTCAAAGCCATCTACATAGCCATGAAGTAATTAATGGTCACCAGAGATGTTCTGCTAAAATCTTTTTTTATGGAATTGTTTTATAATGTATCAATCCAGAGATTGAAGACCACCAACCAGTGTGCTCCCCCCACCGCACACAAAGCTGTTTTTACCTTGTTCTATCTTAATCTTCTTTTCCCTCTGAATCTGAGATATGAGTAATTCATTACACAATTGAACTTTATGGTTTGTTATGCTGATTCCGATTACAGGATAAATGACTACCTGGAGTTAAAAGAAAAAAAAAAAACTAATGAAAAAACAGACATCAATCAAGAACACTTATGAATAAAGACTTTAAACATCCATACTTAGAAATATATATGATATTTAGAAATAGATCTGAAAAGACTTATGTAATGTGTTTTAATCAAATCTTGAAGAGAAATTGACCAATAAATCAAATCTTGAAAAGAAATTGACCAATAAATCAAATTTGGAAAGAAAGTGACAGATAAATCAAGTCTAAAAAAGAAAACAACCACTATATCAAACCGTGATATGTTTATTAAAGCAACTGATCTCAGTTGTTGGTGAACCTGTTTCTTTGCTGAGCCCGTGTGTTAGGAATGTGTTTAGAAAACAAAACACTTGTAGTATATATGCTATTGTATCTCACACATAAACACACAAATATAATTTGTAAACCCAAAACAGCCAGTGAGTCTGTGATAGAGGAGACAGAGGAAGAAAGAGACCAGTTGTAGACAAACACCCAGTAATGGCCTCACTTTTATGTGGTTTCTTGGATTTATGCTGTATGGTGACTAACATATAAAGCATTCTTGTAACACGGGCCTTTAAGACATAAGTAACTGAGCTTCTTGGGATCCAAGATTGATCTAATGAATCTTAAATAATCCTTCACAGTGAATCTCATTACATTAATTCCAGAGGGACCTATTGTTTGCATCCATATAGCAATATACAGGATATAATATTTTAATTACTTTAAAACTAATTTTAGGAGTTTCCACAAAGGTATTTCTAAGTGTATTTTCAAGATCAAGTCAAGCATGCATGTGTATGCGTGCATATGTGTGTGTGTATGAGTTTGTAAACCTTGGACACTCATGGACTTAAAATATAGGTTAAACATTTAAATGAGCCTTTAATGAACTAATTGTGTGTGTGTGTGTGTGTGTGTGTGTGTGTAGGAATGTGGGTGTAGGTGTGTGTTTGTAGGACTGTGTGTGCAGGTGCAGGCATATGTGTGTGTGCATGTGTGTGTGTGTAGGGGTACACGTGTGTGGGGTGTGTGTGTGTAGATGTGTGTGCATAGGGATGTGTGTGTAAGTGCATGTGTGGGGGATTTGTGTAGGAGTGTTTGTGTGTATGTGTGTTTGGGAGGGGCGGATACTCCTTATCACCAGGTCGAGCTCATCAGCATCTCTCATTGCCTTCACCCATAGTACTAGAGACATCTCATTTCAGAAAGGAACTTTCCAAAGAGAAAACTTCAGATTGAGACTCATGTCCTGTGACCATATCAGTCACACGTCCTGCACTTCCCATGATAGATGTGGATTAAAATTTTCTGTCTCATTTCCCCAAAATGTGCATTTGCAATTGTCAAGTCATATGTCCCAATGTCTGGCTTAGAAAATTATGTTCAATGTATTTTGATTCATCCTTTATTAATTCCTAATTCATAAATATGTCATAAAATCTATCTTCCTCACTGTTATTTCCAATATAATATTAATAATTGGTCAGTTGTTGGGTTAAGCCCTTTATGTGCCTTTTCTCTTTGTTCCACATGTATGCACATGAAGCAAATATTCTTATTTACCCCATTCTACAGAAGAGGAAACTGAGACAGAAAGAGAAAATAAACTCCCCATCTTATACTTGACCAGGCAGTGTTGCTCCTGAGGCCAGCAACAGTATAAAGGATGGAGTTGCTAGCCAACTTCTTCCTTTTTCTAAGAATTAGTTAATGTGTCCTGATGTAAACCAAGTTGGTTCTAACACCGTCATGACCTTATGTGAAATGAAGTAGTATTAATTTTGGGAAGTTTCCATAAAGACTTACATGCTTTGAAGATCTCATCACTTCCTGCATTTTCAAACATGCCAAAATCTTCTAATTCTTCTCCCATTCCAAGTCCCTTCCTCCACACAGAAATGACAAAATTTAGATTATATGATGGGAAAGCTTATTTTCTGAGCTCAGTTTCAGAATTAAGTCTATAACATCCCATTCTGAGGAGGAAAAAAAAATCCTCTTGTGGATTTGGATTTCTATTTGGGTTGCCAAGCAATAACGTTTAAAGCAAATGACTTATTTTATAAGGTGGACGTAGGCCTGCACTCATAACAATAGGACTTTTTGTCTTTTAACCAATAGATCAATTTTTAGGGTCCATTCAATCTCCTTAACCCCTTGATGATGTTGCTAGCATTTGTGCCAATTTTTATTACTTTTTTCCAATAAAGTGATATCTTTATTTTATTTTTATTATTTATTTTTAATTGACAAAGGAAAATTGTACATACTTATGGTGTAAGACATGATGTTTTGAAATATGTTTGCATCATAAAATAGCTAAAATAAGCTAATTAACATATGCATTGCCGCACATATCTATCATTTTTGTGTGGTGAGAACACTTCAGATCTAGTCTCTAGACAATTTTTGAGTATACAATATACTGTGATTAACTATAGTCACCGTGTTGTGCAATAGATCTCCTGAGCTTATCTTGTCTAACTGAACTTTTGTGTCCTTTGGCCAACTTATCCCCCACCCCTGGCCTCTGGTAACCATCATTCTACTCTGCTCCCATGAGCATATTACATTTTAAAATAGGTTACATAAAGATGCTTTAGACTGAAGTATTGAGATCAATGATAGACAGAAAAATAAGAAGCTTTGGGGAGTTTGCAGTGATACTTATCCAAAAAAAAAAAAAAATTACTGATAGATTTTGAAATGTCCGCTATCTTCTACTGGAATCACTTCTTTTTTTTCCCCTAAGTGGCTTGTGAAAAATGAAAATTCTGCATCAGGGCCAGCTTCGTGGGCATGCAACATGTGCAGTTGCACAGGGCCCCGTGCTCAGAAGGCTCCCACTCTTGGTTTAACACTCTGCTCTTCCCTTCTTGAAATTTTTGATAACTTTTGAGCAAGGGGCTTTGCATTGTCATTTTGCAAAGTGTCCTCTCAGTTATGCAGCCGGTCCAGTTCTGCATTCCCCACCTTTATCTGAGCGGGTACGTGTCTATGTCTATGCATGTCTACGTTTTCATCTACATCTATACCTACGTCCACGTATACCTGGCTACCTATCTGTCTATCTATCCACCTATCCATCTTCTCCAAGTTTGAGTTGCTGGCAGTTGAGGTGCAAAACTGCTCCCAGTTTTCTGGCATACTCTGTAATGTCTGTTCTGTCCTTTTTCCTGCCAAGTTTACTTCTTCCCCCCACATTATTTAATGATGGAATTTAAAGCCGTGGAGGGAAAAATTCAAAAATCATCTATTTAATATTCTAGGAGTTAAGAAGGAAAAAAACAAACAGAAATGCTTGCCGAATGGCCTCTTGGGGAATGATGAAGGACCCTGTCCTGCTCTGCGGGAGCCAGAAGTCCCTGGCCCAAGACCATTTGGGTTTGTTCAGAACAACCTTGACAGGGTTCATCTCAGGCACTGCTGGACATGAAAAATGCTGTGAGAGTATCAGCTCACCTCTTATTAGGTTAGCACCTCTTTCTGTGATTTCACGTTTGCAGTTTTGAGTAATGGTAATATAATAATATTAATAAATTTACAAGTATGAATGTAATTAAATGCATAATATTAATACATAAAACAGTACTTCAGTGTTTTTCTTTATCTCTTGATATGTAAGTCCTTGTTTTATAGAAAACATAATCATGAAACATTATTAAGAAAATAAAATTTTAAAATCACTCAGAATCCCTTAATCTCTAAATCAGTGCTGTTCAATAGAACTTTCTCTGATGATGGACTGTTCTAGATCTTTGCTATACATTGCAATAGCCCCCTGCCATTGGTGACTATTGAGTACTTGAAATAAGGCTACTGTGACAGAGGAACTGAAAGCCTAATTGTATTTAATTTTAATTAATGTAAATCTAAATAGCCAAATGTTCCTATTTCCTATGGTATTGAACAGCACAGCTCCAAATAGTTACTTCTCCTATTTTTGTGTATGTTCTTCTCTCCAATATTCCAGGGTTTTTTGTTTGTTTGCCACCCCCCACAGTTGACCACATCTCACTGCCTGCTGTGTGTCTTTTTAAAACTTAACTTTACAAATATTTTTCATCTTTTAGTCAAAGATTCAATGATGGAGAGTTGCTTGGTGTATACAGGCTGGTACAAGAAACGAGGGCCTGGAAATTGCTCAGCTGTAGACATAGCGTTGAAATTGTGCACCCTTGAGCATCATACTGTGCTATCCCAGAAGAGGGGCATCTAGACAGAGGAGCACTGCTGAGTGCTGAGCTCCTCTCCTGCCCACAGGGAGCAATGGAAAGGTGGAAGGAGGGAGTTGTGAAGACGTGGGTGTGACCACCACCTTGAGAACATCCAAATGCATTGAGCATCCACTACGTGCCAGCCATAAGCACTTTGTGTCAGCTCCTCTCAGCATCTAGGCTCCAGTGCAGGTGCCATTCCCTTTCACACGAGTTAAGTGAGAATCGAGAAAACCAGAGTCATGTCATTGCACACTGCAGGGTGGCTGGGATTGGACCCCTGTTCTCTCTGGCTCCAAATCCCATTCTATTTCCACTCTGGCCTGTCTTCAAGGTTCTGGGGAATAACTACCTGATACTTGACAGATGCAGGTAGTAGGATGGGGTGGGGACTGCCTTTGTCTCTTGTCCTTTTGAAAGCCTGGGAAGAATCTGCTTTTATTACTGTTGCCACTGGCCATGATCTTACCACCCGAATAACCTTGTCTCGTGAAATGCAAAATTCACAGTAACATAGTTCTGCTTTTTAAAAATCTAAAAATTTGTACCGATTTTTATTGTTTATGTGGTTGTGAGAGAGTTGTACAGAGAAGAACACGGCTGTACATACAGACACACATGCACACACGCAATCCTGATATATCACACAACGGGATAGTTTCTTTCTGTTAGAGAATAGGTTCTGCCAACCTGTGATATTAAGGCTGTCCAGTGTCTAAATTAGGTGGAAATGAACCGAACTGAAACTCCTTCCTTAAAGTCTATCATGATCTACTTGCCGTGGTCACTGAAGGTTATTAACCAAGGCCAGGAAAGTGCTGTGAATTGCTGCGGGGTTGAGGTAGGAGCCCAAAGGGGAAGGAAGCAAATCCCTCCCAACCCAGGAAATCCATTTTGCCCCTCAGAGTGCAGGCCCCAGAAAGTCCAAGCTTGCAAGATTCTCCAGGCCGGGAGCAGCTTTGCTAAGGTCATCAGATCTGGTGGCCGCAGTGTGCGGAGGGGAAGGAAAAGCAGTTCCCCCTTTCTCTCGCTGCTTCCCTTTGTTATCCGCGGGTCTTGGAGAGGTCTGGGGTGGCCGGGGGTGGTGTGATTTGGAACCCCGCCATAGGCTTCGTCTCTGAGGCCACTGACCTGTGTTGCTTGGGAGACACCAGCCTGGAAGCTGGCCTTGACCCTATCTAATCCGACAGGCACTTACTCATCACGTGGCTGGTCCAAAAATAACACGCACCAGGGGGCCTTGGGGACACCAGGCCCAGCTATCAAGAGGCCCTGCAGGCCCAGGAACCGCTTTCCTGTTTGCGCTCGCCTGGTCTTCCCGCTCCCTCCTCGCCCTGGCCCCGACCCTTCTCAGCTGCACTCCGGCTCCTGCACAGGGCGCCTCCACCAGCCTGCGAATCCGCATTAGCAGGCCTAGGAAATCATCACCAAGGATGCAGTGCTCAGAGTCAGAAGAACTGGAACCAACCAGCTCAGCTTCTTGTTCTGAAACCCATCTCACGCCATGAGGAAACTGAGCCAATGCCAGAACCCGAACCTCTTTTTTAATCATTTAAAACCCTATAGCTTAGCTGATGGCAGGAGCCCTGGTAGAACGTCATCTGCATCAGGGCCCCGCTGCCCACAGCTGTGTGAACGTGGGTCTATCGCCTCCTCGCTCCAAGCCTCGGTTTCCTCCTCCTTACAGGAAGCACAGTTCCCGGGTGGTGGCAATTCTCCTGGTGGGACGGGGCAGAGAATAATGTGCATAGAGTCCTACCAGGACCTGACTCAGACTCCTTCTGCTCTAAGCATTACTGCTTCACTCAACACGGATTTGGGTTACGGGTACAGATATTTTCTGCACCAACAGGTGCATGGTCTGACAGTTGGGAGAGAACTTTTGGAGGTGATGAGACCAGATAATTCAAATCAAGATTATTTCCCCCAAGTCAGGAATGTGTGGTTGCTGTAGATGCACATCAGCTGCTTGGAGTAATAGCAGAAGCAGTGACAGAAATAGTAGAAGTAATAGTAGTAGTGATATTAGTAACAGTGGTGGTAACTGTAGTAGTAGTAATAATAATAGCAACAGCAGTCGTGGAGATAGAGTACTACAAGCAGCAATACTAGCAGCAGTAGTAGTTAGTAGCACCAGCGGTAGTAGCAATAGAAGTAGTAACTAGTAGTAGCAGTAACTAGTAGTCAGTAGTTGGCCCCGGTTGTGTGCTGTGGCAGACACTGCTAAACTCTTGCATGGATCAACACCTTTACTTCTCCCAACATCCCTGAGACAGTCGCTCTTCTCTACATGCAGCAGAAGGGGGTAAGTCCTGATGCCCAGATTTGAATGCAGAATTGTTTCTTTCCAGCCTGTGCTATGAAAAAGTACATCCCCATCATTGACCTCATGACACGTTCAAAAGGTCATGCCACCATCTCCATGGTACATGTTGGGAAGCAGACACCCAGCTAGGTGGCCCGACTGCCCACAGAGGCTTGTGGCGAACTCATCATGGCAATAGGAATCCCTGGAAGATGAGCGGGGTGGGATGGGATGGGAGAAGGAAACTTACAATGGGCTTCCCAGTGCCCTGGGCAGTGGCTCCTGGACTGGCCAGCGAGTCCTCTGGGGTGTGAATGCCTTCATATTCGGAGCAACTGATTTCACTGGGAGGCTGAGTGGTTGACAGATTGGTATCAAGGTTGTTTGGTTCTCAGGCTCTGCTGGTAGCCAGTAGAGCCTAATCTCAAGGTCTCCAGGGAGGCAGAACCGAGTGCTGAGGCCTTTGCTGTAATCTAGATATGTGGCCCCCCCTCTGGGGGCTACAGGGAGATGCTGTGTTCCATCTGTCATCTAACCTGTCTGGTAATCCCATCTCATTCCTGAACAACCTGCGGTCTTCTACCTGCCTTGTGGCAGCATGTGGCTACAATGACCTCTTGGGGATTCTTTTGGCAGTGACTCTACGGTATCAGTCTCAATTCCTCTCTTTAGCAGGAGCAGAATATGATGGAAGCTTCTCCCAGCAGTGGGCTCCAGGAGAGAATGATTGGGCTGTGTTTCCTTAAAAATACTTTTTTATTGTAGAAATACTGTAGTCCAGTACATAGATAAAAGGATAAAGGAGAAACTAAAAATCACTAATAATTCCATCAGAGGAAGTGACTGTTATAACTTTAGGGAATGTTGTTGCAATTGATTTTCAATGTATACATGTTTTAGAGGCTTTTATGTGATGACGATCATGTGGTATTTGTACAGGTAGGCATATGCATCCTGTATTTTTCCACTTAGCACTAGGCTATGTGTAATTAACTGTTGTCCAAAAATTATTTTTAAAAGGTTGCTGAATATTATACTTTAAGAATGGAAAAATGTAACTTCAAACTGTTATTGGATATTTAGGTTGCCTCTTTTTAAAAAATGATTGATAACACTGTACTGAACGTCTTTATATATGTGAATCTTTGAATCTTTATTTTCTTAGCATACATTCTAAGAAGTAAAATTATTTGTTCAAGCATGATTTTAAAATGTAATACAGAAAATAAAATTGCTTACCAGAACGATTGAACTAGTTTATATTACTACAAATACTATAGAAGACAGCCAGTTTTACTGTAACTACCTTATTAGAATTATTTATTTCATAGAACTTTGATAGTCAGACACAATTCTATCTTATTATTTTAATGGGTCTTATTTGTCCCTTTGTTTATTTGGATATTTTTTGTATTTTTATTTATGGGCATTTTTATTCCTCTTTCTATTAATTGGCTTTTTTCCCCTTCTCTACTTCACCTTTTTCCTATTTGACATGACTGTTGGTTTTCCTTAGTGATTTCTCATAGCTCTTTATATATTGTGTATTAATGCTTTGTCATATTTGTGACAAAATTTCTTTTAAATATATTTGTATTTTTACATGTACAATAGTTGTAAAGGAAATATATTCAAACTTATATAAATATATTCAAATTTATGTATATATATGTTTTGGCTTTTATGTTTAGAAAGATTTCCCCATCTACATCAGTTAACTCTTCCCTTATACTTTCTTCATTTTTATAATTTTTGTATCTGACTTTTAAATCTT
The DNA here is from genome assembly GCF_000696425.1 of Galeopterus variegatus. NCBI lineage: Eukaryota > Metazoa > Chordata > Mammalia > Dermoptera > Cynocephalidae > Galeopterus > Galeopterus variegatus. Next base: position 369,913 of record NW_007726766.1, read on the forward strand.
CAACGCATCTAGAATCTATTTGGGTATTTGATACGAGATGCTGACTTGATTTCTTCATAAATAACCAATTTTCTAACAGCATTTGTCAAAAGAGCCTTCCTTTCTGAAATGATTTAAAACGTTTTTTATTGTTCTTTAAATTTATATACACACACAACCTTTTCTATAGTTTTATGACAAATTTGAATATCTTCCAGGGTGATTATCCTTCTCACTCTTCTTTCTCAAAATGGCTTTTAAAATTAAAAAGAAAAGTAATGCTTTCTATTTTTTTCTTGAAGTGCAGTATGTAGAATAAGATTCACACTTTGTAGCCAGACAGATAAGGACTCAAATTTTGACTTTTTGGATCATTAACTATAGGACAAAGTTATGTATTCTTCATGATATTCAGTTTACTCATCTGTGTAATGGGGTAAAATAACGTTCTTCTCTCAAGAATACCAGGAGAACCCACATCAAGCCAAGAATTCAGGACCTGAAATATAGAAGGTGCTCAATCAATGGCGACTGTCATTCCGAGGTTCAGAGGTTTCACATTCCATCCCTGACCTCATCTGGTGGGGTAAAAAAGATGTCAGCTGTCTCACTGGCACCTAGGGCCCCTGGGTTTGAATTTTGCTGCTTTGACATTTGAAGGTGGCAGATCTCATGGCATCTGAAGAATTTCTAGGAGCCATCTGTTCTCAAGTTCATGTGCAGCAAACAACAACCTGTTCCTAGTTGAAAAAGACTGATCGGGTTCAGAGAGTTACAGCGCAAAATCCAAGCCTGGGTGGACATCCTCCTATGGCCAGGTTTGGTCAGGAACATAAGGAAGATGGGCTTGAAGACAAGCCCCACCAGCTTAGAGCTGTGTGACGTTGGGCACATCACTTAACCTTTCCAAGTGCCAACGTCCTCCGCTGTAAATTGGGTACTGAAGTAGCGCCTTCTTTTTAGCATTCTTGTGAGAAGCAAAGATGATTCTGAATATAAAGCACTCTTCAGCATGCCTGGTACAGTAAGCACACAGTGACTATTAGAGGCTAATAATGATGACGTTATTATCAAGTATCAAAGTGCAAGTGGATGTGTCTGTTAGTGCAGCTTCACGGAGGAAAACCAGGAAACTTTAAAGTCGAAACAGCATGTCTGAGTGTGGCTCTGTGCTATCTCAAAGCAGATTTGAGCTGAGAATAGATTCACCAAATGACCCACTTTATCATTCAAAAAAATGTGCTGATTTGGCAAGCGGAGAGCACGGTCTTCCGCGGGTCTTACGGATGTGCAAACACAGTGAGCCTCTGGGTATGTGCACGCACACACACACATACGTGCACACGCTCATCCATGCAGGTGCCTGATGCATGTATGAATATCTAAGTCTGGAGAATTCACAGAAGGTCTCTTCACCCACACCGTCATGAAATACGTGCCTTTTGTTGTTGCTGCTGTTGACTGGAGAAAATTGGCAGTGAATCCCATGCTCTAAAATTTTATAGACTCTGCCTGGGCCAAAGTTTTATAAAATGGATGTTAGCTACTCAAGATAGTGTTGGTAAGAGCTGCCTTCCATGTGCATGGTGTTGAATACCGCACTGGGATCATGAGGTCTCATAGCTGAAAAGGGCTTTTCTTTATCTATTCTATTTTATCTCTGTTTCTATCTATCTCTGTTTCTTTCTATCTATCTATCTATCTATCTATCTATCTATCTATCTATCTATCTATCTATCTATCTATCTGGTAGGTATTTTTGAGCACCCATTGTCTACCTAGCATGTAAAGCTAAAGGTAAATTGGAAATAATCTTGATTCTGGAAATACAGCCAACTGTAGGAGAGAGGCATGTAAGCGGATAATGAACATATAAGTCTCTACTTACCTTAATGGAGATCTCACATAAAGCTAAACCTAAGTTAAAGAAGCAGTGCTTGAGGTCTCCAATCCTTCATGAACAATGCATATTATATATAAATGTGGGACAATCAGTAATACTCCCTAATATTTCCAGCTCTTCTCCCCTTCCTAGACCTTAGGATATTTCCACATGTCTTGACCATGCAACATGGTCATGCAACTTGCTGTGACCAATAAGATATAAGCAGAAGTGACTAGTGTGATTTCTGCACAGAAACATTGAAGAGTCAGGGCAGGATTGTCTAAACTCTGTTCCCCTGCTCTGGCAAACTAGGAAGCCACGTATTAAGGTTGTGGCATGTCAATAGCCAGAGTCTCTGAGTAACTGTACAAAGTGTAAAGCAACCTCTCCACCTGCCCCTGCAGACTACCATTAGAAGTTTAGTGTGAACCAGAAGGAAATCTCTGATGGGCAAAGCCACTGAGCTCTCAGGATTGTTTGTGAGTTTCCTGGAGTTTCAGGGTCTCACCTTTCCTGGCTTAGCCAAATGCAAAATTGAATCAATGACCTTGTCCTAAGTGGGTCAAGGAAGACTTCACCAAGGAGCGTGAAAATCTATGAGTGAGATTTCACAGCAAAAGTGGAGGCTTTACAAGAGTAGTTTGTTGAATCCTCACAGCAGGCTTGTGAAAGGGGTGGTGGTATTCTCATTGACGTTGTCATCATCTGTCCCCAACAAATGAGAACATTATAACTGAGGTCCAGAGAGATTAAGAGACTAGCCCACACTATCCAGGGAAGAACCTGGATTCAAACATTGTAGTTTTCCTCCCAAATCTCTTTTGCTTTTTCTCTAGGTGTAGGCCCTGTACAGACGATATCCTGAAAAGGAGGTGGCTGACAACTGGTCAGGTGTCCGAAGAACCTGGATTCAAACATTGTAGTTTTCCTCCCAAATCTCTTTTGCTTTTTCTCTAGGTTTAGGCCCTGTACAGACGATATCCTGAAAAGGAGGTGGCTGACAACTGGTCAGGTGTCTTTATGGTAGATGCTATTGCCAGTATTCTGTAAACCATAGGTCTTGTGGGTAAAGAGTATTGCATGTAATGCATCAAAACTTACATGAACAAGGGCACTTCAAAAAGTTCATGGCAAAACAGAATGAAAAGGCAATACTAATCTTTCTGTGGACTTTCTAAAGACCCCTTGCTAGCGGGTGCTCAGCCAGCTTTGTGGCGTTGCAATGACGGCAGGTTTCTGGCACTTTTTCAGAGAAATACTGTCTCTTAAATTCAGGTGTCCAACAGGCCTAACACCTTTTGTTTCCAAGAACACAACCACATGGTGATGCAGCAAGACGAAGGAAGCCAGAAGCATGTAAGGTATCTGACTTTTTCACTTTTATTTTCTTTTTTTTAACCAAGAGAAAAAGAAAATAATCAATTACATTCAAATTCTGCTTTCATTGGAATGAGCAAAACAAACTCACACTCAACTTCAAAGGTTAGGAATAAAATCTCACTGCTTGTCCCCAAGCTATACTTCTGAGTAGCCAATTCGGAGCTGGTCACCTACCTGAGTGGATTCTAGTCTCTTTCCTCAGGGGATTGTAGTTTACAATGTACCCGGACTCAAAGCTCTCTAAGATGAGCTTGTAAGAATGCGGACCATGAGGCTCCAGGAGAGCTGATAGGGGCATGGGCCACATGGGCAGGAGCCTCCCAGGCCTTCCTGGGCTTGTCTCTGGGCTCCTCGCCCCATCCCCAGCACCCTCGTCCACGGAGAGGGAGGCGATCTGGGCACAGCCTCTGCATTTAGTACTGTCTTGATAGTGACTGAGGAGGGAGAATGGTATTTCCAAAGGGAAGACACCACTGGATAAGAACATTCATTTTTCCACATCCTTGTGAGCAGAGTTAATCACCTGGAGGTGGCATAGAGGTCATTGGTGTCAAGATAAAGGTGACAGGAAGTGAGAAATGGATCTCTGTTGCTTTTCCCTCTAGGAGATCTTGTCGACCTGTTTCTGGAATCCTCACCTCCACACAAAAGATCAGGTTATGCTCCAGGTAGACAATGACAGAGACTTGAATGGATGTCAAACTTATCCTCATCTCTCCTCCCCCTTCTCCTCATGTGTGTGTGTGTGTGTGCGTGCGTGCGTGTGTGTGTGCGTGCGTGCGTGTGTGTGTGTGTGTGTATGGATTTAGACTTCATAAATTTACCTTCCTGTTTTTGACTTTCTGTTTTGATTCAGTTGCTTATAAACAGAGAACCAGCAGGATAGCTAGAAACCCCTTCTTTGCCCTTCATGTGGAAAATTGATATTTAGAGACGGAGAAACAAAAAGCAGGCCTAAGATCATCACTCTGCCCCCTTTTAAAAAAAAAGTCTAAGTGTCTCTTCTGTCAATAAAAATTATAGCCCTTTAAGGGATAAATAAATAATTTCTTGGCCAATGCTCTTGGTCCATGGCTACAGTCTAACTTTACTACAAAGAGGCCAATGAAGACATAGATAAATATAGAGAGAAAAGAGAGAAACTAAGACTCAAAGTTATCCCAAAGGGCATTCCTGTATTAGTCATCTTATAAAAATTATATGTACCACAGAATATCTATTTTTAGAGCCCAGGAGGTTATGTGAAGCAGTTCAGATGTCGGCAAAGACCCACAGGCCAGCTCACAGCGATGATATTGGATATTTGGATATTTGTTTTCTTTATTTTAACTGCGCAAATCTGGCAGTGACCGCACGGATATGTTGACCACTTGGGGACGGACAGCGAGATCCAAGAGCTTCTTCAAAGACGTCTGAGGCACCAAGTGATTCTTTTGTGTTATTTTTGTCCACCTTCTAGGCCTGGCACTGCACACACACACACACACACACACACACACACACACACACGAGCACATAAGCAGTTCATTACGCACACGCTCTATTATCACGCCTGGCAGAGGCCCCCAACTCTCAAACATTGGCAATTCAACTTTGATGAAAAACCAGAAAGAGCATGAGGAAGGGACCACTCATTTCTCCTAACAATCTGATGAGGATACTTGATTTCAACTGTTTCTTCCCAGTTAAAGATTGTCTGACTTTACAGAGGCCGGATCATTCGCAGCGTCTCTCCAGAATGGAGAACACTGGATTTGACTACCGAGCAGCTGAAAGTCTATTGAACTGAGTGATTCGAATTGAAATAAACTGCACCTGAAATGCACCTGCTTCTTACCCACTGCACGTTTGTTTTGCCTTTCTTTCCTGTATTTAGTGAAACCCCATCCAAGCTGCTTCTCAAAGATCAACTCCCTTATTTGCTTAGATTTGTCTCGCAGTGGCCT
>NW_007726766.1:375598-379771 GCF_000696425.1 Galeopterus variegatus
ATTGGAGAGCGATGTGCTGCTGGGGTAGGTTTGCCAGATTTAGCCAATAAAATCACAAGATGCCCAGTTCAATTTGAACTTCAGATAAATGACAAATATATTTTTAGCATAAGTAGGTCCCATGCAATATCGGTACCTACTTATACTAACACTTTCTCTTTATGTATCTGAAATTCAAATTGCAGTGGGCATCCTGCATTTTATCTGGCAGCCCTGTGCTGGGGTGTTCCCATGGTCCCCGGGCAATCCACACAGGACACAGAACACTAAGATAATAAGACAAGACATCAAACCTCCTAGATCCTCCTGGTGCCTATTTCCTTATCCTTTAGACAACCTAAAGACTCAGGCCTAGGAAATGCCTCCCAGAACACTTCTTAGAGGGAGGGAGGGATGCTGAGTATAGAGATTGTCTCACTCTGGTTCCACTGCCATCCTTTTATTTAATTCTTTGATGCTGGGGACACCCAGATGTTACCCCTTACATATATTCCAGCCAGGTATGATTATAAAAGTGCTACAGCAATAGAATTTAAATGTCTCATGTTTGGTAACTGCTTTCCATCTAGAGCGTTCAAAGTATACACTTTAACTCCACTGACTTTCCAAACACTTGTAGAGGCAGGAATTTTAGGAAATTAGATCTTGGAGAATTGTGAATTTACCCAAAATCTTACCGGCAGGGCAAGTCTCCTGGTTTCCGTTCCTTTGTCCCCTCCAAGCATTGTCTCCAAAAACTCAGCACTGCACTGGCAGCTCAAGTGTCCTTTCTGGCCACAGGGAAGTGGCTCAAGGGTAATCAATTTCCATTTTTCCATTCATAGTCCTGTTGTTTTACTACCTCCAGGGTCATAATTATGCACAGAGGGAGCAGTAACTAATTTTGAAAGGAGACAATAAACCACAATCATTAGATTTATTTTATTATAAAGTACTACATTAGAGAAAGTTTACAAAATTTGAAAAACATAAAGATGAAAATAATAATCACTCAGTCATATAGGCAATAACTAGAAAAATCCTTATTAACATTTTGGTCTTTTCGCTTATATCTATTTTTTGAGGCATAAATACACATGTCCATTCGTGTTTGTGTAAATGCCTGGAAATATACTTTATAAAATTAATAACATCCTTAAATATTTTATCCTAATTTTTTATTTAGTGCCCTCTACACACATTTTCCATAGGCATTTCGATGTTTTTTGAGAAAATGGGGTTTCAGTGTTGGCTAGTACTCATACCTGTTTCCTTTGGTACCCTCAGAGGCTCTGAATTTGAAGGAGGCCCCGTGGGCCCTGTTGGGATGGGACAGCGAAGTGCATGTGGAATGGGCTCTGGACATGGTGCATTTGAACTACTACTCATGGGACCTCAGAAATCCCACTCACCTTTTGCGTCACAGTTTCCCCGAGAAATGGGAATCTGCGGGTGTGTCCTCAAGCTAGAAGAAATGTAAAGATAAAAAGGACTTTAAAAGAAAATATTTGGGAATGTTTTCATAGTTGGGCACTCCAATAAATACATAGCATTAATAACCCCTATGTGGGCCCCACCTGAGGCTGCTGGGGAGATCTTTTAATGTTTATTCCAGCTTGGTGAGAAGAAAATGTCTCTACTGATACTTGATGGACATAACATGCATCATCCTTTGTTTGAAATTAAGTTAAAATAACATTTATTGAGTGTTTAGTATCCATACTTCTTTTGCTATGCATTGAGCTCACATTTATTATCAATCACCTGCTAAGCACTGATGCATATATTATTATGTTTAAGCTTTCCAAAAACATCCTCTGAGATAGTATTCAAGTTTCCATTGTTATTATTATTAATCTTCCTTTTTTAAAGAAGTATTTTGAAAAAATTTTAGACTCACAGGAAGTTAGTAAAATAGTACAATGCCTTTTACCCAACTTTCCCCAATGATGAATTTCTTTCTTTTCTTTTCCTGTTTTTTGTTTGTTTATTGGCTTAGTGATACACAAGGAAACTGAGGCTTAGGATAGCTAAGTAATTTTCCAACTTCCAGCAAGTGAGGGGTGGAGACTGGGGGCCAACTTGGGTTCATCTGAATCCAAAGTAAAACCTCCTTCCTGCTTTTGGCCCTGGGGAAGGTGTAACTGATGAATGAGAGCCCAGCTGGAATTTGGAATCTCTTATTCTGGAACCAGGCATTCCAGTCAGTTATTTCCCACATCCCAAACTGCCTCAGGATGCTGCTGATGTAGCAGTCAAGTCCTCGGGTAGTTTTATTCTCAGTTGGGGGAAGAACTTGGATTGGCTTACTAGGACTATAGGTAAGAACAAAAATAGAAACTCCTGACAGCTTGATTTCCTTTTGCTGGCTCCAAGCTCTGTTCAGTGGAGCTGGAGGAGACCCTATAAATATGCAAACGCAGGGAAATCCTGCACCAGGTCACCAGCCACCTCGATGGGACTGAAGGGAAGGCATGTTATTGCAGGCAAACAGCTCCAAGAAATCTCTGCATTTTTGCAAATCCCTGAGTAGTTAGTGATTGTAAATGAAGAAGCCAAAGACAGCCAGTTTCATTTTCAGGGTTTTGGATTATTCTGTCAGAAATGCATATAAGCATATGCATTCAATAATAGCGCTAATATCGTAGGAAGCTCTCCCCCAGCTTCCCTCTTGCCTTTTTTCTCCCTTCAAATTGATATCTCAAAGCCCTAACTCAAACTGTGTTTTATTAAGAGAATGGGTTATTTGAGATATGGCTGTGACATTAACCAGGGCTAAGCCCAGCTGTAGTTCTGCCAACATCCTTCATGCTGAATCTGGATTTCAGTACAGAGAGAGTGAGCCCGCTTTACTCAGTTTTGCTTGGCTTGGATGACTTTGCTCTGCTTCTACCCAAGTGGCAGAGTTTTTGCCAAGAGTGGGATGATTTCCTGGCCACTGGGACAGTGTCTGTTGATAGTGTGGGTGGTTCACAGGAGCTAGATGCATTCAATTGCACGAACTTGGCTTTCTTCTCCACGAGTGCGATTCCAAAAAATCATACTCTTGCTACTGAGACGGCCATGAGAAGGGGTGAAAGGCAGCTGGCACCTTGGAGATGGACGGGGCCAAGGAACTAAAGGGGGCAGAGAAAATTCTTGGAATATGAGATCCCTGGCAACTTGAACTGAATCCTCAAATTTACTTTTCATTTCAAAACTGTCACCTTCTCTTCTGTCGATCTTGAACCAACATGTTGCTGGCACCATCATATTAAGAAACCATTTTCAGGTGGCTCTTCCAAATGACCTGACCATATTCTCTTCTTCAAACTGCTGTAGAGTTCTTGCAGAGGCCCCAACACAGAAGTGCCCTTAATGACTGTGAGGTGAAATGATGGGACTCCCATCAGGGTGGAAGCATCCCAAGTCTCCTGTTCCATGGGAGCACCAAGTATTGGCAATAGAAAAGGAATTCAGTGGAAACTTAGTAACCGCTTTTTTCCCCGGTGGAACTTTATCCTCTGGGGCTGTAGGAAGGGAAGTGTTTTCAAGCTGTTCTGACTTGAGATGCCACGAAGCTGAATGACTTCTTTTGTTTGGGGAGTTGCTTCCTCTCTTCTTGAGGTTATTTAGATTCTACTTAAACAAGGTAAGAAGCCAGCTTAGAGCTATATTTGGAGACAATGAAGGAGATAAAACCCTATATCAAAGAACACAGGCAGCACTGATAGTTTGTGGCCAATTTTAATTTGGAGGAAACTTTGAGGGACCAACACCAAACTAGTACAGTCCCCCAAATAAGGGGTATCCCTGGAAATAGGCAAGTTTACTAGACCACAAATGATGCACAGCCGTTTCCAACTGAATGGAGCCCTAAAGCCAGGTTCCCCTATAGCACTTGTGTGCTGGAGGTAGCCTGCATGCCTCACAAGGGCCTGCTGTTAAATTTTCAGTAATTTTGTGAGTCATTGTTATACACAGCCATTACAAAAAATTACATCGTGTGAACTCACAGTCAAATATTCTATTTTAAAATATGTAATAGGTACTCAAAAAATCCATGCTCTTATTGTTTGTGTCTGTTGTAGCATCTAATGGGGTGCTCCTACGTATTTCTTCCCAATTCCATATTCAGTGACTTCTCAGTAGTATGAACTTGGCCTTGGTGGGAGTATTTACACCACGGAAACGGGCAAATGCTATAAATCAGGG
>NW_007726766.1:380792-422041 GCF_000696425.1 Galeopterus variegatus
TGATTATTACATGACAAAAATAGGGGAAAAGTCCCAGCAGGTTTTATTTTTTTATTTTTTTGTCCTTTTTGAGACTGGCCTCACCGCGCTCAGCCAGTGAGCGCTGTGAGCACACCGGTCATCCCTATATAGAATCCGAACCCGCGGCGGGAGCGCTGCTGCGCTCCCAGCGCCGCACTCTCCTGAGTGCACCACGGGCTTGGCCCCCCAGCAGGTTTTAAACACCAGGCATCATTTTGTTTAAATGAAGGGAAATCAAACATATATCATTAAACACCATTAGGGGGCTGGCCCGGTGGCGCACTGCTACAGTGCGCCGCTTGGGAGTGCAGCGGCGCTCCTGCCGAGTGTTCGGATCCCACATACAGACCGGCAGCTCACTGGCTGAGCGAGGTGCGGGCGCAACACCGAGGGGGGAAAAAAAAAACACCATTAGCAATGAAAAAAGTAGCAGCCTACATTAAATGATTAATTTTACAACTTCAAGGGGATTTGAAAAGATCACTGTGGTTTATTTCTTTTTTTCTGTCTTCTGGAATAATTTAGTTGTGCTTTATCTTGCTCGTCTTTCTAAATTGATCAAATTGCTGTCAATATTTGGAAGAAGAAAAATTGAAAAAAAAAAGTCCAACATACTATGTCTTTGTTTGATCCTCCAAGACCATTCTGTCCCTTCCAAGTGCGTGGCCATGGACAGAGCTTTGTTTTGATTTCTGCTGTCTTGCCAAGTCAGAATGGGATTCACTGTTCTCAAGGTCTCCGGACTATCACTTTACCCAAAACATCCATCCTGGGTATTGGGGGAGGCAGAGAAGCTCTGCATAGCTATTTATTTTAAGTGCCTGATTAAAATTTCATGAAAACAGGAAGTCAGGGGAAAAGAATAGACTGCAAGAGCGATGAAATCCGGGGCTTTGTAATTTTTAGCTCACAGGGAAAAAAAAAAAGCGTTAAATCGTAAGGAAGGTATATTTTCAGAATCGTGCTGTGGCCACTAATGGCATATTTTGTCACTGGCTGGGGAGCTGGTGAACTAAGAATGGGTCCAATTTTTTAAATCTTATTACACAGTTTTGCTCTCATTTAGAAATTGTCACCTTAAAGTAACCTAATGCTGCTCTACTTAAAGCCAACCTCACGTGACTATCTCTGTGCGCGTGCGGGCCACATTGTCTTCTATTTAAGCAGATATAAATGTTGTTCTGACACAGTTGAACAGCACAGAATCTGTCCACCCCATAAGTTGATGTTGCCTAAGAACTTAATCTTATCTAATTCCCATATCCAATGGGATAAAAAATTGGGGGGAAGGAAAGTAATGACACATTTTTTGCTGGACGATAACCAAACGATTTCTATATTTGGTCAATGGAAAATGTATCTCTCCGAAGAAGTATCTGTCGACATTGAGCTGTCGAGGAAACCAGCATTTAAAACAAAACACACACACACACACACACACACACACACAAATTAAAAATTGCTATGCGACTGAGTGCAATTACGAGGGGAACACATGAAGAAGGGTAAACGCTGTTCTATAGCTGTTCCTAGAAATGCCAGAATCGAGGATGAATGTTGTATAGCCAACCTTAACCTTTGGGATGTCGAGCTGAGCTCTCATTTGGCTGACCAGACAGGAATAATTGCAACAGTCGAATGGCTAGATAAGTTCCATTTGCCCGTTTCAAATAAATCCGCATCTAAAAACTCGTCCTCAAAGTCCAATCCCAGAGGAAGGCGTAATCCCTATGAGATGCGGGTTGCAGAGAAGCAGGGAATCCGTGCAGGAAGGTACTTCGTAGCCCCCAGCTAATGCAACAAATTAACTCCCCCTGCGGAAGGGTTAAGTCGTTTAGATCGCTTTCCAGGCTTCCCGTTCACCCATTGAAACTGACCTGAACAGGGATCAGAGGATTTATCAAGCAGGCAAAGCAGCTGGGGATGCTGATGGGCACAGTTGGATGCCAGCAAGTCCCTTCAAAAGCTTCCCAAATCCCCCAGGGCCTGAGTAGGCTTGAGAAAGGGGAGTGGGGGGAGGGGTGGAACCAGACATCTCCAGGATAGGTGTGTGTGTATATTTACACTAGATGGCTTGAGGTCATTTCATGCTGATACTCATAGGATCATCACAACTATATGATTCCAAAATAGAGGAAAAAATTAATAAAACACAGTCAACTTTTCAAATCCCATCTAAGTAGAAAAAGTAATCATTTAATTTAGGTTGTTATTGGCCTAATGAACTCATTTCCATGGAACCAACTCCATAGGCCTTGTTGGATGACAGTGTGCATCATTCAGGGGCTTAACACTGGAGCTATGTATGACATTGTATGAGCCACTTAACCTCTTTGCCCCTAGTTCCCCTCATGTAAGATGGAACTTCTTCCATTTGTCAAGCTCACTCCTCTCCACCTTTGTCAGCACCGGCTCTTATTTTACTTTTGTTTACTCTTCTCTCTGTACTTAACCCTCAAAGAAGCTGGCATCTGTTATTCAACAGTCCAGTCATATCACTCAGCAAAGGATCTGGCTGAAGTGGGAGATTAGTAGCAAACATTTCAGAATGAATGAATGAATGAATGAACTCGTGCTTATAGATTGTTGTAAAAAAAGAAAAAGAAACAAGCCACATGTGTGAAAGTTCTTTCAAGAATTTTAGAGATTCAGCATAATCTCATTTTTGGCAGTGAAGTATGGTCTAGTGCAGAGAAAAGTCCTCTGTATTCTCCCTGCCCTCAGTGGGGGAAGAATTAACTCTACCCACCTTGGAGAATAAGCAACAGGAGGGTATTCTCCCCATAGCTATGGTGGAGAATTCCTGTTAAGAACAACCATGCCTGAAAATGACTTCTTAGTTGAGTCAAATAGATGCTACTTTGGTTTTGCCACATAGTAAACTTTGTGCTCTATATCAGAATAGTATATGTTATGAAGCAGTATTGACAATGGATCAGGAAATGCCCAGGAAGAAGAGAAAAACAATTAGATTCCAGGAGAGAAATCTCTTGGGGGTAGCATTTTTATGATGACGCTAATGCTATTATCATTCAGTAAACCCTCAAAATTCTTTTTCCATCATTCTGTCTTTCTCCTTGTGCTGTGTAAGACTTTAAGTCAAAAGACACCATGTCTCCTCTTTGGAATTTGAAAATCTAAACATGATGCTCTCAGAGATAAGGTCACTACTCTGAGTTCTCCGACTGTGCAGTATTTATGAAACAAGTTTCTCCAAGGAGCTCTGAGCGTTTAGAGCTTTAATCAAATTCAGCCTTACAACATTCAGCAATATTAAATGACTTTTGCCCAAAGCCCCAGCAAGCAAGCCATCACTGGACTGATCTCAATCCAAGAAGCCTCTTTTATTTAATCACGGGCTTCTCTACACTCCCAGGGCACTGCTGGGACCTCGCTCACAGTGTCACTCTGCATCGCCTTTGGACACAACTCTATGCATGCTTTTGTCTCCCCGGCTTGACTGTAAACTCCCACAGGGCAGGGGTGAAGTCTAGATGGTCATTGACACACCCGCTCTGTGCCAGGCGTGGGATAGCCGCTGTATGTCTATTGAACTGCATTGGTTATTTATTTTATTTGGTAACTGTTTCTCCCCTTGTGCATGCAACCAGAGGTGGCACTACAGACTCAGCTTCTTCAGCAGCTCTGGATAGGGGAAACAGGCCTCCATGTGGAGACTTATTCCTCTTCTGTGTAACTGAGTCACTGAGCACTGACTTCTTACATATATAGAAAGACTCACGTAAAAAGAGGAATGTGACTTCTACCCCAGGGAAACAGTATAATTGAAGAGACCAAACAGCACTGGGACAGTGTAGGGTTCACAGTTTGGGGCTAAAACCAACTTGATCTCAGTCCGGACTCTACCTCTAAGTAGCTGTGTGTCCTTGAGAATGACACTCAACTGCTCCGAATCTCATATGCTTCCTCTACCTACCCCAGGACACTGTCTCTAGCCTCCTACACAGCTCAGATTCTCTGCCATGTGCTCGGTGCACCCTGACCTGACCCACCCCTCTCCACACTGACTCAGTTTCCTTGCAAGTGCTATTTTCCTGGGCTGTTTCCCCAGCTAGAAGTCAAACTCTTTGAAGGCAGTCTCAACATTTTATTCATCTTTATTTCCCTGGAGCCCAGCATTTTTTTCTGGAAGGTGATGGTAACAATATCTATCACATAGAGTTATGAGACAGAGATACATTAATTAAAGTGCTTAGCATGCTGTCTTTTTCACACTGAAGGCACATGAAAACTACTGGCTCTAGTTATAATTGATTCACTAACTGCTTGAAATGAGCATCCTACTGAAATCAATAGTATTATTCCCATTTTATAAACTGAATCTCAGAGACACAAGCATGTTGGAGGTTTCTGTGCTTGAAAGGCACAGCCAACCGGCGCATGGATTATTGTGGTGGGGGTGGTGAGAGTCTGCAGAGGATTTTTTTTTTTTTTTGAGAGTCTAACACTAAGAAGAAGAAGGAAGCTGTTGTTCAGGGTGGTTGGGAAACTACTGTGGCTCGAAGCCTTGAGCCCTAGAAATCTGGAGTCCACAACAGGAAGAACCCAGAGATCCTGCAGGAAATGTGTCCTGAGGATTAATGGCAGGAGAAATGCTGAGTGAAGACATTTCCCCTTCCTCGTCTGCATTTGGGAGATCTTTACTTTTCCTTTTTAAAGATCAATGTGCTATATTTCTTTCTTCTGAAGCTACATCTATTCAAGCAACAGTGGTTGAGCTCCAGGACAATTCCCCACCATATAATTAACCCCCTCGGGGTCCCATTAAGCTCCAGTGATGTTTTGTGATTTTATTAAGTAAAAGTAAATAGAGAAAGTATCTACTGTGGAGCCTGGGTTTAGAACAGCTGGTCACTTGAGCACAAGATATGCACCTTAACAGTCCCTGCTACTTGTCCCCATGAACAGTGTCAAAGCACTTCATATGTATTTTTGCTTTAAATTCATTACGCCATTGAATCCTAGAGGAAAGTATAGTACAGTGGTTACAAGAAAATTCTCTGGAGCCAGGCTCCAATGTTTCTAACTGAATGATCTTGGGTAAGTGACTTAAACTCTCTGAACCTCACCTCAGTCATCTAAAATATAGCGATGATGGGACCACCTACTTCCTAGAGTGTTGTAAGGCTGAAATAAAGAAAAAACAGGCGAAGGTTTAGCAGGGTCCCAGGCACATGGCTAACACTCTTCAGATGCTGAGTGCTGTTCATTAGGAGCAATGNGCTGTCGAGGAAACCAGCATTTAAAACAAAACACACACACACACACACACACACACACACACACACACACAAATTAAAAATTGCTATGCGACTGAGTGCAATTACGCGGGGAACACATGAAGAAGGGTAAACGCTGTTCCAGCTGTCGAGGAAACCAGCATTTAAAACAAAACACACACACACACACACACACACACACACAAATTAAAAATTGCTATGCGACTGAGTGCAATTACGAGGGGAACACATGAAGAAGGGTAAACGCTGTTCTATAGCTGTTCCTAGAAATGCCAGAATCGAGGATGAATGTTGTATAGCCAACCTTAACCTTTGGGATGTCGAGCTGAGCTCTCATTTGGCTGACCAGACAGGAATAATTGCAACAGTCGAATGGCTAGATAAGTTCCATTTGCCCGTTTCAAATAAATCCGCATCTAAAAACTCGTCCTCAAAGTCCAATCCCAGAGGAAGGCGTAATCCCTATGAGATGCGGGTTGCAGAGAAGCAGGGAATCCGTGCAGGAAGGTACTTCGTAGCCCCCAGCTAATGCAACAAATTAACTCCCCCTGCGGAAGGGTTAAGTCGTTTAGATCGCTTTCCAGGCTTCCCGTTCACCCATTGAAACTGACCTGAACAGGGATCAGAGGATTTATCAAGCAGGCAAAGCAGCTGGGGATGCTGATGGGCACAGTTGGATGCCAGCAAGTCCCTTCAAAAGCTTCCCAAATCCCCCAGGGCCTGAGTAGGCTTGAGAAAGGGGAGTGGGGGGAGGGGTGGAACCAGACATCTCCAGGATAGGTGTGTGTGTATATTTACACTAGATGGCTTGAGGTCATTTCATGCTGATACTCATAGGATCATCACAACTATATGATTCCAAAATAGAGGAAAAAATTAATAAAACACAGTCAACTTTTCAAATCCCATCTAAGTAGAAAAAGTAATCATTTAATTTAGGTTGTTATTGGCCTAATGAACTCATTTCCATGGAACCAACTCCATAGGCCTTGTTGGATGACAGTGTGCATCATTCAGGGGCTTAACACTGGAGCTATGTATGACATTGTATGAGCCACTTAACCTCTTTGCCCCTAGTTCCCCTCATGTAAGATGGAACTTCTTCCATTTGTCAAGCTCACTCCTCTCCACCTTTGTCAGCACCGGCTCTTATTTTACTTTTGTTTACTCTTCTCTCTGTACTTAACCCTCAAAGAAGCTGGCATCTGTTATTCAACAGTCCAGTCATATCACTCAGCAAAGGATCTGGCTGAAGTGGGAGATTAGTAGCAAACATTTCAGAATGAATGAATGAATGAATGAACTCGTGCTTATAGATTGTTGTAAAAAAAGAAAAAGAAACAAGCCACATGTGTGAAAGTTCTTTCAAGAATTTTAGAGATTCAGCATAATCTCATTTTTGGCAGTGAAGTATGGTCTAGTGCAGAGAAAAGTCCTCTGTATTCTCCCTGCCCTCAGTGGGGGAAGAATTAACTCTACCCACCTTGGAGAATAAGCAACAGGAGGGTATTCTCCCCATAGCTATGGTGGAGAATTCCTGTTAAGAACAACCATGCCTGAAAATGACTTCTTAGTTGAGTCAAATAGATGCTACTTTGGTTTTGCCACATAGTAATAAGCAACAGGAGGGTATTCTCCCCATAGCTATGGTGGAGAATTCCTGTTAAGAACAACCGTGCCTGAAAATGACTTCTTAGTTGAGTCAAATAGATGCTACTTTGGTTTTGCCACATAGCAAACTTTGTGCTCTATATCAGAATAGTATATGTTATGAAGCAGTATTGACAATGGATCAGGAAATGCCCAGGAAGAAGAGAAAAACAATTAGATTCCAGGAGAGAAATCTCTTGGGGGTAGCATTTTTATGATGACGCTAATGCTATTATCATTCAGTAAACCCTCAAAATTCTTTTTCCATCATTCTGTCTTTCTCCTTGTGCTGTGTAAGACTTTAAGTCAAAAGACACCATGTCTCCTCTTTGGAATTTGAAAATCTAAACATGATGCTCTCAGAGATAAGGTCACTACTCTGAGTTCTCCGACTGTGCAGTATTTATGAAACAAGTTTCTCCAAGGAGCTCTGAGCGTTTAGAGCTTTAATCAAATTCAGCCTTACAACATTCAGCAATATTAAATGACTTTTGCCCAAAGCCCCAGCAAGCAAGCCATCACTGGACTGATCTCAATCCAAGAAGCCTCTTTTATTTAATCACGGGCTTCTCTACACTCCCAGGGCACTGCTGGGACCTCGCTCACAGTGTCACTCTGCATCGCCTTTGGACACAACTCTATGCATGCTTTTGTCTCCCCGGCTTGACTGTAAACTCCCACAGGGCAGGGGTGAAGTCTAGATGGTCATTGACACACCCGCTCTGTGCCAGGCGTGGGATAGCCGCTGTATGTCTATTGAACTGCATTGGTTATTTATTTTATTTGGTAACTGTTTCTCCCCTTGTGCATGCAACCAGAGGTGGCACTACAGACTCAGCTTCTTCAGCAGCTCTGGATAGGGGAAACAGGCCTCCATGTGGAGACTTATTCCTCTTCTGTGTAACTGAGTCACTGAGCACTGACTTCTTACATATATAGAAAGACTCACGTAAAAAGAGGAATGTGACTTCTACCCCAGGGAAACAGTATAATTGAAGAGACCAAACAGCACTGGGACAGTGTAGGGTTCACAGTTTGGGGCTAAAACCAACTTGATCTCAGTCCGGACTCTACCTCTAAGTAGCTGTGTGTCCTTGAGAATGACACTCAACTGCTCCGAATCTCATATGCTTCCTCTACCTACCCCAGGACACTGTCTCTAGCCTCCTACACAGCTCAGATTCTCTGCCATGTGCTCGGTGCACCCTGACCTGACCCACCCCTCTCCACACTGACTCAGTTTCCTTGCAAGTGCTATTTTCCTGGGCTGTTTCCCCAGCTAGAAGTCAAACTCTTTGAAGGCAGTCTCAACATTTTATTCATCTTTATTTCCCTGGAGCCCAGCATTTTTTTCTGGAAGGTGATGGTAACAATATCTATCACATAGAGTTATGAGACAGAGATACATTAATTAAAGTGCTTAGCATGCTGTCTTTTTCACACTGAAGGCACATGAAAACTACTGGCTCTAGTTATAATTGATTCACTAACTGCTTGAAATGAGCATCCTACTGAAATCAATAGTATTATTCCCATTTTATAAACTGAATCTCAGAGACACAAGCATGTTGGAGGTTTCTGTGCTTGAAAGGCACAGCCAACCGGCGCATGGATTATTGTGGTGGTGGTGGTGAGAGTCTGCAGAGGATTTTTTTTTTTTTTTGAGAGTCTAACACTAAGAAGAAGAAGGAAGCTGTTGTTCAGGGTGGTTGGGAAACTACTGTGGCTCGAAGCCTTGAGCCCTAGAAATCTGGAGTCCACAACAGGAAGAACCCAGAGATCCTGCAGGAAATGTGTCCTGAGGATTAATGGCAGGAGAAATGCTGAGTGAAGACATTTCCCCTTCCTCGTCTGCATTTGGGAGATCTTTACTTTTCCTTTTTAAAGATCAATGTGCTATATTTCTTTCTTCTGAAGCTACATCTATTCAAGCAACAGTGGTTGAGCTCCAGGACAATTCCCCACCATATAATTAACCCCCTCGGGGTCCCATTAAGCTCCAGTGATGTTTTGTGATTTTATTAAGTAAAAGTAAATAGAGAAAGTATCTACTGTGGAGCCTGGGTTTAGAACAGCTGGTCACTTGAGCACAAGATATGCACCTTAACAGTCCCTGCTACTTGTCCCCATGAACAGTGTCAAAGCACTTCATATGTATTTTTGCTTTAAATTCATTACGCCATTGAATCCTAGAGGAAAGTATAGTACAGTGGTTACAAGAAAATTCTCTGGAGCCAGGCTCCAATGTTTCTAACTGAATGATCTTGGGTAAGTGACTTAAACTCTCTGAACCTCACCTCAGTCATCTAAAATATAGCGATGATGGGACCACCTACTTCCTAGAGTGTTGTAAGGCTGAAATAAAGAAAAAACAGGCGAAAGTTTAGCAGGGTCCCAGGCACATGGCTAACACTCTTCAGATGCTGAGTGCTGTTCATTAGGAGCAATAGATGATGGGACCACCTACTTCCTAGAGTGTTGTAAGGCTGAAATAAAGAAAAAACAGGCGAAGGTTTAGCAGGGTCCCAGGCACATGGCTAACACTCTTCAGATGCTGAGTGCTGTTCATTAGGAGCAATAAAAACTCACGGCAGTGGGCATCCTAGATGTCATGCCCTGCTTTCAGGAAACAAGCTCCAGCAGGTAGACGGACATGGCCCAAGGACATCCAAGGACAGGGCTGGGACTTAAACCAGATCCGACTGGCTCCAAAGCTAGTGCTCTTTTCTATTCTCTCACTGCCAGGAATAGTGTCTTTCTTTCAAATTGGCCACCATTTCTTTGACACCAGCTAGATAATAAATAAGAAAAGCTATTTTCATGTAGTTAGCCATATTTCAGGATTTCAAAACTTGTAGGTCAGAGATGAAAGAGAGAAGGGAGGTGCAGGCCAGGATGTGGGAGGATGAGGTTAGGGATGCCAGGGCTCTTTGTGTACGCTGAGGGAAGCTCCTAGAGATGGAAGGAGTTCAGCAGGGCTGCGGTAGGAGTGGGAAATGCATGTGGCAAGGGAAGCAGGGGCCAGATACTAGAAGGGCGTCTTAGACCACAGTCAGGACTTGCGATGTACTTCTTGGAAGGATTGAAGCTCATTGAGGGGCTTGAAGGAAGAGTGTGACTTGATGTGAGTTATATCACAAGATCACCCTAGCATAAGATGCTGGGTGGAGCTGGAGTTGGAAGGCTTGAGTGGCTGGCAAGATGGGAAGATGGGAGCAGAGTTAGCAGGCAGTGGCTGAAGGGTTCACCTGGGTGTGTTCAGAACACAGAAGAGGCTGGCTCTTTGCAAAAGTATGCACCCTTTGAGCTGCAAGTGTAAATGCACACACCTGGGGTTTTTGTGCAATGCAATTTCGTCTCCTCATAGGCCTCCAGCATCCCCTCCCACCCAGCTCAGCCTGCACTGACAGGGAGTGCTTCCAGAAGGAGAAAGTCACCCATTAGAAAAGATGTTCTCATGGAAGGAGGACACATGGTGGACCAGGAGGGCCCAGTCAGGATGTATGAGTAGCTAGGAGGGTCCAAGGCCTTAGTTTCTTTTCTCACCTGGTCCTAGGGCCATGGCTGGCCACCTGTGCTGTGACCGCAGAGGCCTGGAGGAATGCAGTGTCACACCAACCCAAGGGTTCGGACAGGAAGTATGAACTAGCACAATTACAGCAGTGCAAACCACAGGCAGGAAATTTGGGTATACAAGAGTAGCATTGCCTGGCTTGGACTCCTGCCAGGCCACCCGGGTTACAGTCTCTCCTGGTACCCAAGGGCCAGGGGATGGTTAGTGATGACAAGTGATAAGAAACTGGGTTTGTGTTGCAGCAGATAGGGAGGGAGAGAGAGAGGGAGGAAAAGGCCAAGCCACATTGCTTCAGAGATGACAACTCTTCAGGAGTTTCAGAGATAGCAGCTGGCATGCTCATGCTTGAAGATGAGGACTGAGGGGTCTTGAGAACAGTTCTCCTCGGAAATGTGGTCTGAGGTAGAGAGCCTGTAACATTCTGTTTAGACAAAGCAGGTGGCAGATCCCAGGTGCTCTTTCTCTGTCATGAGCAGAGCCGACCTAGCCTCTGCAAGGTGCAGTAGCATGCCAAGCCTGTCCTCAGAGCCTGGGATGCTTTATACCCCATCTTACAGGAGTTCCTTTGTCTTTTGATGTCCCTGAGGAGGTCACATGGTTGTTTCTGAGTTTCATGAGTTCTGGCTAACAGTTTCAGGTATGCCAGTTTATGCTGTGTGATTTTGGGCAAGTCACTGAACCTCTCTGGTCCACATGTGTGCAAAGGGGAGGATCTCAATGGTCCTATCACAGGGAGGTTATGAGGATCAACCAAGATAGTAGGCATGAAGAACTTTCAAAAGTAGAACATAACTACACAGCCTTAGTAATGTTATTAGTAATATTGTGATTACACTCAGATGTGTGATAGATTCCTGGGTCTTCCAGTTCTGGAAGCTTATAGTTCTTGTGTGCAAAATATAGTTAATAATTCTAGCGAAGACTTACAGAGCACCTACTAGGTGCTAGGCGCTGTTCTCAGTGTTTCATATGTATTAATTTGATCCTCATGATAACCTTGTAAATATGTTGTAAGGTACTATTATTACCATTTCACAGATGAGAAAACTGAGGCACAGAGAGGCCAAGTAACTTTCCCAAAGTCAAGCAGCTTGTCAGAATTGGTGTCAGGACCAAATCTAAACCAGCTGGCTGCACAATCCATGTTCCTAACCACTGCTCCAGATGGTCTGTTGAGTAAGAAGACCCACAGGTGGTGTTCAGGAATCCTCCTGAGACTTACACAAAGATAAGTCTGAGTTCAAAGCTCATGTTGCTAACCATTTTCCCAACAGTGAGAAACCCAGAGGATAACTTAACTCCATAGCAAGCCATTGAATTGGCTTCCAAGGGAGCAGCCAGGACCTCCTTGGCAGTATCCTGCAGTGGTACAGGCTCTGGAGTCAGGTTCCTCGGTGACATCTCAGGTCTCCCATTTCCTGGTCATGTAACATTGAGCGAATGATTTGCCCTCCCTAAGTCTCTGTCTCTTCATCCATCAAATGGGAGATGCAGTAAGCTGTCTCATAACATCCTTGAGAGAACGTAACAAAGTAACAGCTGTACAGCCTGATAGGATGCCTGGCACCTGGTAAGTGCTAATACCTCTCCACTTATATGATTAACTGCAAGCACACCGAGGGGACACAGGTGGTGGCTTTTGATGCTTTGAGGAAAGCAACCACTACTGAGTTCCCAGATTAGAGAAGCAGAGTTGTAGGTACTGGCAAACAGGCCCTGCTCTTGATCCACTGTTACGGGGTTGTCAAATAAACAGTCCATCCCAAACCCCACACTGGAAAGAGGACCCCAAGTCTTGGGAACAGATTGGACTTGGAAAGCTAGAATGGTCACTCATTTGAACTTTATTTGTTGTTTAAATTATTTAAAGCATGTCTGCTGCCAGGGACCTCTGGGTGAGCAGCCCAAGTTAAGAAAATATGTAATTAAGTGAGATGACAAAGCAGCAAAATGTGTGCTGTCTTGTTATCAGGCAGCCCTTGGTCTCCAGGTGCTTTCCCAACAGTACAGTTTGGTGAGTCTGGACCAAAGCCTGGTGGGAATGGCTGGGCTTTGTGATTTTCATCTAATAGGTGACATTGGGCCCAGGTAGAGCCAATTATAAACTAATAAATACCTGGCTGATACTAGTTGATGCCAGATGGCTAAGACAGTCAAGAAAAAGGAGCATGTTCCATAGCCCTGCAGAAAGAAAATTGGAATTCCATTTACAGAATTCTAGAAGACTCAGTGTAGATGGTGCCTTGGAGAGCATTTTACTCAGAGGTCGACATTTTCCTAGCCATGGAAAATTTTATTTAAAGAAAATCTTATGAAACAACATCAACAAAAAAGCAGATGGAGGTTTAGCTGCTTTAAGACAGGATTTACAGAATTCTAGAAGACTCAGTGTAGATGGTGCCTTGGAGAGCATTTTACTCAGAGGTTGACATTTTCCTAGCCATGGAAAATTTTATTTAAAGAAAATCTTATGAAACAACATCAACAAAAAAGCAGATGGAGGTTTAGCTGCTTTAAGACAGAGACAAGAACTTGGCCGTGAGACATTAGATCTCTCCTTGCTTGTTCTTGGGTAGATTCCACGGAACCTTGAGAGCTCCATAGGACACAGTTTGGGAGATATCACATTATGGAGAAAATATCGGAAAATGAGACCAGGGCTTGAGTCAGTTTTTTCACCCACCAAATGGTAATAATAAAACTGCCATTTTCTTAGGCACATTTCACAAGCACATTGCAAATGAAGTAATCCACAGGAAGGGCTTAGCAATGCCTGATACGAGTAAGCGCTTGATAAATGTCACCTAAAATTATCACTTGTTATATTAATTATTATTACTACATCTATTACTCTTTGTTTGGGACATTAACATGTTTACTTAGCCTCTCTGAACTTCAGTCACCTTATCCGTAGATTGAGATAATAATATTTGCTGTGTTGTTGTGAGAAAATTTTTAACAAAACAGGTTCATAAATCACTGAACATAGCACCTAGCAATTTTCCCTTTTCTCCATGGGAACTCAGAAATTGCGCCAAAGTTGACATATCTCCTAAGCATCCCTAGAACAGAGTAGGTGACATTTCTCAGGGGACATTTTGAAATTTCAGCCTTAGGGAAACTCATTCATTCAGGAACATTGTAAAAACAGCTCAAAATCCCGACACTGGACCCTCAGTGGACGCCTCTCCCTCTGTGATGAGCACAGCCTGGACCTATCCCGTGGTCCTTCTTTCATGTGGCTAAGGCGGGGCAGGTCCCAGCTGCTCTGCCTCCCTCACTTCCAGCCCCAGCGTCGAGTAGAGGTGGGAGGGAGACCTGAGTGTGAGGACCCCTTGAGCCAGGACCTTCACCTCTCCGTTCCTCACTTACCTTAGCCAGGGGACAGCAGTGGCTGAAGTTTTGTTCAAGTAACACATGCATGTGGGTTAGCAGACAGGCTCAGAGACTCAGAGGCCCTAGCTGATGGAGGCTGCATCTCAACCCATGCTTCCAAGATCACTGTGGCTGGTGGGGAGGGTGGGAATGTAATGAGAATCACACACTGGCTCCTAACGCTTCATCAGGGAAGTGACATATGTGACCCACTCACATCGCATTGGCCAAGGCAGGTCACATGTCCATACCCAAGAGTAGAGGAGACAGGGAGTGCAGTCCCACCTCGTGTCTGGGAGGAGAGCTGGAACTATTTCGATGAATGGCACCAATCACCATCACAGACAATAATCAGGAATGATGAGTGGTAAGCGTCAGTAGTCTGGAAATCTAAGTGGATGACAATGGTGATGGTGACAAGTAATAGTTGCCATTTATTAAGCATGAACTCTATGCCAGACCATAACAGCACCCACATCATCTCATCTGGTCCTCATGACTGGAGGAGGTAGATGCTCTTTCCATGCCCCATATACAGAGGTAGGAGCTGAGGCTTGGAGAGGTGGAGTCACGGACACGATGGCTTCTCAGCCAGTAGGAAGCAGCTTTCACGTTCACTCAAGCAGAGTAACGGTGGCAAGTTAATGAAGGAACAGTCAAGTCCAAACCCAGAGAGGGTCCTAGGGGGAGGAGAGGGCTTGCATAAAGGAAAATAGCTACTGCAAACATGCAGTTCATCAGGAAGGGAGCCAGGAAAATATACACCCAACACACTTTCTTCTAGCTTCCAGCCCCTTGCCGGGCCCCCCACTGGTCAAACCCAACCAGTATCGAGAAGGCAATGGAGTCTCTGGTTGATGTAGGCCACTGTAACAGCCTTGTAGGGTACAGAACTAGGTAGAAAAGGATGAAGGTTGGGTTTGCGGAGTTAGACAGGGAATATCTAGGTGTTATAAATCCTAGTTTCAAACATGGATTTTTTTCTGCCATGAATTTTCAATCATTCTGCTGGAAGAAAATGGCGGGGCTGGTACCATGCTGAGAAATGCCTGGGAAAATCAAAGCTTTGAATAGCAAGCTGATAGGGTCTCCAATTCTCAACAGACAAGGAATCCAGGATGTCCTCCTTTGAAATCGTGGGCATATACTGTATTTGCACCCATGCTGTGAATAGTTTCATTTTATTTTTAGGCAAGTTTATCTTTACAAAGCTGTTGTGCATGCAACCATACCAACAAACCACTTCTCCACCAAAAAAAAAAAAAAACAAAAAAACAAAGGGAAGTTGAATAGCAATCCATTTTTAAAAGAATTCTGCTACACATTTGAATGACAGGTAGTGGGAAGTCTGACAAGCTGCCTGTTGGAGGACCCTTCCCAGCGACACAACCATGAATAGACAATGAGAACACATTTGCTTTTCTCCATCACTCCGGAAGAGCTTATTTCCCCCGTGGAATGAAAAGTCCTATGAATCGGGCCAGAAAACTCGACTGTGATTTATCTGAAAACAACGGTTAAACATTTCAGAAATTAAACTTACCAAAATGTAGGGGAAGGAAGGTTAAAAAAGGCATTGAGAACAAATATAAGATGTTCCACTTCTGTGGTGAGGGGCGGAGGGAAGGGGTTCTTTTCATTGATTCTGTTCTTTCATTTGATGAGGATTTATTGTCGTGCTTTTCCTTGCCTGGGAGGTAGTAGAGCCAAGAAAGACTGGGGTTTTCACATCCCGACAGTTTGCATGGGACATGCCTCCCCATGGTGAGCATAGCCCGTGCTGGGCTGGGAAAGCAATATTATTAGCTAGTATATGTGGAATGTGTTCTAAACACTGGGTTCTAAGCTAAGCACTTTCAATCACTTATTTCATTTATTCCTCAAGCAAGCTCATGAGACAGGTGCTCTTAACATCCCCACTTTACAGATTGGGAAACAAGGCACAGGGAGATTAACTAACTTGCCTGGGATCCCAAGACTGGTAAAAGATACATGTGGGATTCGTATCAGAGTTGTTTGACTTCAGAAACACTGCTCACAAGCACTTTGCTAGACTTCCCAACATGTATTTGCCTCCAACAGCAAAAAACTTCCTGAAAACTCAAGTTCATGGAGTGCCTAAAGTGCTCCAGGAACAGCTTAGGGAGGGGTACAAACATTATCTCAAATCCTCACGACAGCTCCGTGGGGTGACTATCTTTTATTATTCTCATGCTCCGCTTGGGGAACTTGACACTCAGTGAGGTTTTGTGGCATGTCATTGGCCACATAGCTAGACAGTTGCAGAACCAGGATTCAAAACCATGTTTCCGGGGCTCTAAAACCTGTATCCCGTCTACTACAACACTACCTCTAAGCTATGGCTGAATCGAGTAGTCAGTTGGCCACATAGCTAGACAGTTGCAGAACCAGGATTCAAAACCATGTTTCCGGGGCTCTAAAGCCTGTGTCCCGTCTACTACAACACTACCTCTAAGCTATGGCTGAATCGAGTAGTCAATATCCTGCTGCAGATACCTGCAGGAAGGGGCTGTTGTCCAAGCTATAGGGTTTTGGTACACTCCCTAGCCTGGTGAGGTCCAGTGTGAGTTTGCACACTCGTGTGCACATATGTGCATATGTGTGTGATGTTGCTGCTAGTCCTTACAGGCACCTTTGTGCAGGGTGGGAAAAAGTGGAAAGGCACCACCTCTGGGCAGATGTAGCTGTGGGGTCATATAGCCTGGAGAGCAGTCAGTACCTNTCATGCTCCGCTTGGGGAACTTGACACTCAGTGAGGTTTTGTGGCATGTCATTGGCCACATAGCTAGACAGTTGCAGAACCAGGATTCAAAACCATGTTTCCGGGGCTCTAAAGCCTGTGTCCCGTCTACTACAACACTACCTCTAAGCTATGGCTGAATCGAGTAGTCAGTATCCTGCTGCAGATACCTGCAGGAAGGGGCTGTTGTCCAAGCTATAGGGTTTTGGTACACTTCCTAGCCTGGTGAGGTCCAGTGTGAGTTTGCACACTCGTGTGCACATATGTGCATATGTGTGTGATGTTGCTGCTAGTCCTTACAGGCACCTTTGTGCAGGGTGGGAAAAAGTGGAAAGGCACCACCTCTGGGCAGATGTAGCTGTGGGGTCATATAGCCTGGAGAGCAGTCAGTACCTCTGCACTGATGTCAGCCCCCCTTGGGCTGCTTGACATCTGTGGCTGCCTGGATGCATGTGTGTATAAAGGTGGAAGGCTCGTGCAGCGAGCCCCAGTGCTGAGCGGCCTGTGGCACTGGGTTCTGGGAGGCTCACCCCAGGAACACACACCATCCATCCTCATCAGTTGGAAGAATGAGATCGATACCAGCAAACCCACATTTCTTCCTGCCACAAAACCTGACTCAGGCACATCTGTTTCTTTATGATGTCTTTGCCATTAGTTTTCTCGCATTCAAATACAGATGATCTGGAAGCTGTTAAACACTTGTTTTCATAAACGCACACCCTCAGCATCCGAGGGTCCTTGAAGAGCTCCCCCACTGCTGGATAGGAGGAGGTTTCTTCTAGGGATAGAGTTAGCTTGGATGGTGGATGGGGAGTCAAGGCAGGCCCCTATTAGGACACCTGGAGTTGGCTCTGGATTCTGAAGCCCAAGCTGTCTTCACCACCAGAGACCTTCATCCCATCTCCTCCATGGAATGTGGAGCCCACTGCTCAGCTGGCCCAGGAGTGGACCCCAAACCAAAGGTCATGTGCCAGTGTGTGGAGCTGGAAGGTTTTGTTTGCTTCAGCTGGAGATCAGTGCTCTGAACTGGCTTGGGAATAACCTGGAAAGTGGCTTGAGGAAGAAATGGTTGAGAGATTGAAGTGCTCTTCCTTAGATGGGAAAAGTCTAGGAGGCCAGAGGAACCCATCCTGCAGGTGAGGGTTTGTCTGTTCTTCACGCCTCCAGCCCAGATCCAGGAGAAAAGATCTGTCTTTAAAGGTAAAGACAGACATTCTCATTCAAAGAGTGTGGGATTATGGAAGAGTCTGTCTCAACAGATAGTGAGGTCTCTATCACAGGAAATATCAAAATTGAATCTATAATAGGGGACATTAGAGAATAAATCGGGTGACAGGTTAGAAAGATTACTCCTCAGGTGCCATTGTCCCCTGAAATGTTGAGTTTATAATGGATCAGCAGTGTCAAGTGTCAATCTG
Source organism: Galeopterus variegatus (assembly GCF_000696425.1). Classification (NCBI taxonomy): domain Eukaryota; kingdom Metazoa; phylum Chordata; class Mammalia; order Dermoptera; family Cynocephalidae; genus Galeopterus; species Galeopterus variegatus. The sequence goes on from NW_007726766.1 coordinate 398,856, forward strand.
TGGCTGTTATTTTGCGACAGCTAATCAAGGTGGCTCGCGTTTACAGACAAGCAAAGTGGTTACTTATGCCCATGAGCTCTGAGACTAGATAGATCTGGGTTCCAGTGTTGGCTTTGGTGTGAGCTGTGCAACCTCTGGCAAGTTTGTCGAATTTCTCTAAGCCTCAGTTTCATCCTCTGTAAACTGGAACACATCTATCCCATAGGTAGTTCTGCAGACTCAGTGGCCCACTGGGTGCCACATGCTGAGAGCTCAATAAATGCAGGTGTGTGCCTACATATGACAGTAAGCACCAGGACCAGGCTGCTGGGAACTCAGTAACATGCTTATTTTATAACACTGCACTGCATCTCTCCCCTGGCTCTAAAAGCATTCTATGTCTCCCTTATTTTTGAAATTAAAATGTTTTCAATGCAGCAATGCTTTCATTGTCAACAAAGATGACAAAACTTTCGTGGGTAGTCTGGCCCTTTCTGAATTAAAGACCTAAATTTATCACTATTTATATTCATATTTTGGACTCTCATATAACTAACTCAGCTTTTCTCTCTCTCTCTCTCTCTCTCTCTCTCTCTCTCTCTAGATGGGAAAAGTCTAGGAGGCCAGAGGAACCCATCCTGCAGGTGAGGGTTTGTCTGTTCTTCACGCCTCCAGCCCAGATCCAGGAGAAAAGATCTGTCTTTAAAGGTAAAGACAGACATTCTCATTCAAAGAGTGTGGGATTATGGAAGAGTCTGTCTCAACAGATAGTGAGGTCTCTATCACAGGAAATATCAAAATTGAATCTATAATAGGGGACATTAGAGAATAAATCGGGTGACAGGTTAGAAAGATTACTCCTCAGGTGCCATTGTCCCCTGAAATGTTGAGTTTATAATGGATCAGCAGTGTCAAGTGTCAATCTGTGGCTGTTATTTTGCGACAGCTAATCAAGGTGGCTCGCGTTTACAGACAAGCAAAGTGGTTACTTATGCCCATGAGCTCTGAGACTAGATAGATCTGGGTTCCAGTGTTGGCTTTGGTGTGAGCTGTGCAACCTCTGGCAAGTTTGTCGAATTTCTCTAAGCCTCAGTTTCATCCTCTGTAAACTGGAACACATCTATCCCATCGGGAGTTCTGCAGACTCAGTGGCCCACTGGGTGCCACATTCTGAGAGCTCAATAAATGCAGGTGTGTGCCTACATATGACAGTAAGCACCAGGACCAGGCTGCTGGGAACTCAGTAACATGCTTATTTTATAACACTGCACTGCATCTCTCCCCTGGCTCTAAAAGCATTCTATGTCTCCCTTATTTTTGAAATTAAAATGTTTTCAATGCAGCAATGCTTTCATTGTCAACAAAGATGACAAAACTTTCATGGGTAGTCTGGCCCTTTCTGAATTAAAGACCTAAATTTATCACTATTTATATTCATATTTTAGGTAGTTCTGCAGACTCAGTGGCCCACTGGGTGCCACATGCTGAGAGCTCAATAAATGCAGGTGTGTGCCTACATATGACAGTAAGCACCAGGACCAGGCTGCTGGGAACTCAGTAACATGCTTATTTTATAACACTGCACTGCATCTCTCCCCTGGCTCTAAAAGCATTCTATGTCTCCCTTATTTTTGAAATTAAAATGTGTTCAATGCAGCAATGCTTTCATTGTCAACAAAGATGACAAAACTTTCGTGGGTAGTCTGGCCCTTTCTGAATTAAAGACCTAAATTTATCACTATTTATATTCATATTTTGGACTCTCATATAACTAACTCAGCTTTTCTCTCTCTCTCTCTCTCTCTCTCTCTCTCTCTCTCACACACACACACACACACACACACACACACACACGCACTACTATTTTAAAAAATATGTTCCCTCTACTATGAAAATGAAGTGTTGGGGGTTCTTTTTTTCTTTTTGAAAAGAAAACACCTTTTCAGGGTTGGCACAACATTAATAACAATAATAAAGGAGAAGGTTTGGAGGGAAAAGGTAAATAAGGCAATTCATACATCATCTCTGGGAGACACAGAAGCGAGGCAGAGAAAAATCGCCACCCGCGCCATGTGCGGGAGATTTGCATGAATCAGCCAATTTGCCATGTTCTGGCTTCCCAGCTTCCGCTGTGGTGGGGTTGACTTTACCTGCTCAATGGGGTGGGCCAGGTTTGGAGACTGCTCATAATTAGCTGTGCTTCTTTTCTGCAGCAGGTGCTAATAGAGGCATCTCCTTCTGTGTAGCAACTTAAAATTCAAAAGAGCCCCTCCCTGCCCCAACCACACATGGGCACCTACTTGGCAGTGGTGGCCTGGGGAGTGCACCAGCATGCAGAGACAGCTGGCTACCCGGCATACAGGGCTGAGTGCAAGATGAGAGTAGGGTCTCTTGTTCAAAAATTCTTGAATTTTCACGACAGCAATAGCAGAGGTGTCAGTGCACAGGGAACTTACAATTGCAGCGACCTGTGGGACTGCACAGGTCACACACCCATGAAGCCATCTCCTGCTGTGTACCTTTTTAGGTCACAAGCCATGTGGGTGTCACAGTATATAGAGTCCAGGGTGGCTTTGCATTTTCCCTTGGATCAGCAGCTATAGGTGAGTGCAAATGCAACAGAACCTTCCATTCTGGAGCCCAACAAGGCAGATAGCCAACATACAGCTCTATCCTGTAGGACTGGAAGGAAGCGAGGCTCTTCCAAAGGGTGATTGTGATGCCCCACCTCCCAAGACCAGATAGAAAACTTAATTAAAATCCCAGAATAATACACCTTTATAAGTGGAGGATTCCCTGGAAATGATCTTTTCTAACTGCCTCATTTTCCAAATGTGAGCACTGAAGCCCTGATAGGAAGGAAAGATATTTCTAGTAAGAATTGTTTATATTTATTGAGCACTTTGCTATGGACCAATGCGCTTTTAGGCACTTTATGTGCATTTAACTCACAACCAACACAGGAGATCAACACAGTTGTTATACCCATTTTACAGATGAAGAAACTGAGGCACATTAGAGTTCAATTGCTTTCCTAAGATCACAGAGCTGGTAAGTGGCAGAGCTGCCCTAGGAAACTGATTCCAGAGACCTCTCTTTTAAAGGCTCTGTCATATGCAAAGAGATTTAGGAGCCAGGTCTCTGGTCCTACTCCCAGCCAGCACAGTGTACCCTCTCTTCCCTTCAGCTGCAGGTCTCTCGCCCAGGGTATTCTGATATGCCCTTTCTACCATGTCATTCCGTGCACTCTGGATGTGGGTCTCCCTGCCAAGTGAATTCTCACCAGTAGACACAGAAGAGGCATTGACAAGAAGAGGCTCGTCAGAACCTAAGAAACAAAATAGGCTTGGTTCTTTTGTGGAAAAGTGTGGAGTGATCTCAAAACCAGAGCCTAAAAAAGCACACATCCCCAGAGAAATCAAGGGCCAGGCAACCACCCTGCCAGGTCCCCACTGCGAATGAATTACACGCTCAGGCCAAGGTAACGGAGGCCTTGGCCAATATCCCCAGGTCTTTCCTGCCCTGCATTGGCCCAGACCCAGCCGCATCTAGCCAGCAATGGGAAGACGGGTGGGAAGACAGGAGAGGGCCTCATCGGAGCTGGTCTCAGAGCCCCAGCAGGGCCCCGCGTTCCATCCAGCACGGAACTCCAGTGCCAACACGCTCGCCAGCCAAGCTGTGTAAACATTCGAGCTCTTCTGGCAAAGCTGGCAGCAGGAGGGGAGAGACAAAGGCTTCTCCTCCCAGGACTGGATGCACCGAATACTGCCCTTCTGTGGCTTCCTTCCCCGCTGCCACCTCCTCCCTCAGCAGGGCTGTCCCTCAGAGCCACCATGGGCCACAGGGCTTTCTTAGAGACCAGAGTGGTGCAAGCTCCATCTGCCCTTTGCAGAGACGGGTCCAATTTACACTCTGCTTCTGATTCAAACACCATGGGCTTGCTCTTGTTACTACCACACCTCAGAGATGGTTTCACCAAGGCAGCAAAAAAGCCCAATAATGTGAGCCATGCAACCCATGTGTGTCCTGGACAAAAACCCTGAAGGGAACACATAACAGTGTAAATACGAAGGTTAGGGCGGTAGCTATCATGGATTTTAGTTACTTTTTGAAATGTAGGTAAAACTTACATAATATAATATTATCCAGTTTAAAGTGAACAATTCAGTGGCATTTGGTACATTCACAATGTCATGCCACCATCACCTCTATCTGGTCCAAAATATTTTCATCACCCCCAAAGGAAACCCCAACCCTGTTAGCAGCCACTCCCCGTTCCCTCCCCACCGCCCCCAGCCCCTGGCAACCACCTTTCTGTTTGTATGGGTTTGCCTCTTCTGGATATTTCATATAAAGGGAACCACACAATATGTGGCTTTTTAGGTCCGGCTTTTTTCACTTAGCATGTTCTCGAGGTTCACCCAAGTTTTGCGTTTTTTTGTGCAAGATTTTCCTTTATGTTGTATGTTCTATATACAATTTAAGAATGTATTTGGTAGGAAAGCGGGCTGTGGTGGGACCGTGTCAGTTGAACCCCGGCTGGAAAGGACACACTCAGAGGGGGTGACGTGGGGGGTGTCAGTAGAGAGCACGCACAGGGAATGGACAGGGGAGGGAGCAGAAGCACCACGCAGCACCCTGAGCTGTTCCACTCTCGGGGTTAAGGGGCAGGAGTGGGGAGGGGTGGCCAGCACCCAGAAGGAAAGGGGCTCATGGACACGGGAAATAAATGCCTGGATTTCACTCTGTGCCCTCCTCTTGCCAGGACTGCCCATTGGCCAAATCCAACAAAAAAAGCCAGAGGGCACAGAGCTTCTGAGATAGCCCGGATCTGGTGGCCTCTGCAGGAGGCAGGTTTGAGCCAGGGAGGACAGCGGATCTGCAGGGGCCAGGAGGGAGCCCCAGTGCAGTGGTTACGGCCTTGCACCGAATTCCTCTCCCCTCCTTCCGAGGGCTGCTCTGATGCTGAGCCCCCTTCCCATGGTGGAGACTCCTTTCTGCCAGCACTTGTTTCTACAGCCAACCTCTTCCGTCTCACTCCACCTCTCCCCATTCCAGTCCAAGCCAACATCCTGTCACACCTGCATGACGGTGGTGATCACCAAACAGACCTTTTCCTCCATTTAAAAAAAAAATGAGATTTTTATGAAACCCAAGTCCAATTTTTTTAATTATAATTAAGTACTTTATATGTGTTCTTAATAGAAACATGCCAACCTCACAAAAAGAAAATCTTTATAAGTGCTAAATAAAATGGGGTATTTAGCAGCTCTTAGTACAATGACTTATATGCTTATCAGTTGACTTGTAGAGATTTCCAAAATGCATTATTGAGTAGACAAGCAAGCTGCAGGGAAGTTCATGAAATACACTATTTATTTTTAAATAAAACTCTAATGGTACCTGTAAACGGTATAGATACATAGACATTATTATAGATTTTATTTATTAGAGCAGTTTTAGGTTTACAGGAAGAGTGAGCACAAGGTATAAAGATTTCGTATATACCCTGCCACGCCCAATGTCAGCATTCTCTAGCTCCCCACCCTCAGTTACCTCCAGTCCCATTAAAAATGAAACCTAAATTTCTTTTCATGGCTTATGGGATCTTTGCCCTCTGGCTGTCTCAGATCGTCCCCACCTCACTCTTCTTCACTCCCTTGCTGTCCCTCCACCCAGGAAGGCCACAGTAGCTAGCTCAGATCCGTGCACCTCTAGGTTGCCATGACTGCGTTCCATCTAGAACCTTCCACAAAGGGACCCATGAGCCACACCTGGAAGCTTCACCTGGCCTCTGTGCTCCTTTCCTTGGTCCTATGCTTCGCTATCTGTCCTTCTGTAGGCCCTTGCTGGCTTCAGGCATTCCCCACAGCCCCTGTGCTGTAACATGACTCCAGTGTCCCGTGCAGAAGACCCTTCCCCCTTATGGGTTCTGGGCTGGGGGTCTTCAACTGCTCTTCTAGTCAGAGGTCACTATGAGGCCATGTGTGCAGACTCTGAGGGCAGCTCTCGGTCTCAATTCTGAATCCTGTCCCCAGGAAATGGAAAGCCATGGGCAAAAATGCCCAAGGACCTTGGCTTTGCAGAGACTTGGCTTCCTTAGCATTAAAATGGGGCTAAAGAAAGTATGCATTTCAGAAGAAATGCAAAGAAAATGAAATGCAAAGAAAGAACTTAGGACAGTAGCTGGCTACAGAGTAAATATTCAATCCATTTTTCCTCTTTGACTGCCATGAGTCCAACTCCCAGAAATCTCCTTATCACATTTTTCCACTTTGGAGGATTGAAGGTCACTGCTAAGTAGAAGAATAATCCCTCTCTGCAGCCTAGGAAAGCATGAGGCCCTTCTCTTTTTCTCTTCCTTCTCTTCTACCTCCTTCCCCTTCTCCTCTTTCACTCCCTCTCTTACTCTTTATTTTCCCCTCTCCTTCTTTTCTTCCACCCATTGTCCTTCATGTTGGGTGTGCAGATTTTGTCTGCCATCACCTGAGTTCTCCCGTGTGTCCTAGTAACTGCCTTGGTCCACTTGCTGCAGGAATATCCCTTGCTTCTTTTCTCATAAGTGCATTTTTACCCTAGTTCCCTGTCCCCATGGCCTCATGGCCTCAGACCTCCCAGCCCTCCGAGGCATAGCTTGGCTGCAGAGATACAAAGCTGGACACCAGCATTCTCATTTACTGGTCTTGCCGACCACCTTAGTTAGCAACACTTAGCAAGCCCTGGTTGACAGTGGGCCCCATAGCCAGCATTGGCTCCCCTAAGCTGTGAAGCTCCCAGGCCTTGCTGCCCCCTGGTCTCAGGTCCTGGTGCCCTGGGAGTGGCTGTTTGTCCTAGCACTATGGTTTGGACAGGAAGCAAGAGCTTCCGGACAAACTGGTGATCAGAAAACTCTTCCCCTAGGAACAACGGGTCCCTTTTTCTGTGGCCTTTTTATAAATTTTAATCTTCCTCCTTTGACAAACTTCCCTCCTCTCCTATGACTGAGAGACAAGGACAATCCTGCCTCACGAAATACACAAAACCCTTCAAATTGTCACCTGACCATAGAAAACCCCTTATTTCCTTGTAGCTCCCTCACTCTGTAGAGGAACACAACATGGGGATGCAGAAAAAAAATCCATAATCTGAATTTTCAGATTACATTCTGAATTGTGTTTTTGGTTGTTTCTCAGAAAAGGGAAATGTCCATGCTACAAGTCAGAAATTTTGGTAAGTGTCAAGATCTTCCACCTGTTTTCCTTCTACTTGGAGTTTTTAGTTTAAAAATGAGTTAATAAAACAGATTGTCTTTTAGGTATGATGTATATTTGAAAACGTAGATGCCTTCTCAGCCATACTTTGGGTTTTGTTTTTCTGATTTGTAAGAAATGCTGTATATACTAGCAAGTGATAATACTCCAAGAAGGTAAATGTGGCAACCCCAAAACAGAAGTGGACACCTCCTGGGAAATAGAATAATAACACTCTGTGTGTGTGTGTGTGAAAATGTGTGTACACACATAATCATAGCTTTGTAGCCAGGGAGAGGAGAGGTGTGGAAAGGGGGCATTGTCCTCTCTAAACTATAGCAAGAACATACAGAGAACAGATGGTATATCCTAATGTATGGTGTTGCCACCTCTGGGGGAAGAGTCTCATGCTGTATCCATTCATCATCCAACCATCCATCCATCCATCTGCCCATCATCTATCCATCAACCATCCATCCCATTCATCCATCCTCCATTTATCTCCCATCCACCCATTTATCTATCTATTCATTCGTCATCCATCCTCCATCCATCCATCCATTCAGTCACTTATCCATTCATCCCTCCGTCCACTCAACTAAGAAATATTGGGTAATTGTTCTGTGTCAGATATGATCATCTGCGAGTTACATGCAATTCCCATTTAATCCTCAGCATAGCCCCATAAGGTGAGATACTTGTTATTGTCTCTCAGGTTAGAAAGCAAAGTCTCAAAATAGTTAGTAACTTGTCCAACTCATGCAGCTGTAAGAGGCTGAACCAGAATTCAGTCCCTCATTGCCTAACTCCAAAGCCTGAGCTCCTTCTGCTACATCATGCTTACCCAGGGGATGAGGAGGAGGGGGTGTCAGGTAGAAACTGTCAGCTATAGGTGGTGAGAGGGGAGGGGCTAGGGATGACTTATAGAAAACATATTGGTTTGGTCCTGCTTCGTTCTCAAAAGGTTTCATATGTCTTGGCTTAGGTGTATTTAAACTCAGGCTGCAGGGAGATAGCCAAGTCAAGATGGCCCGGACAGAAGGTGAAAAGCCAGAACTGGATATCTAATTCTAGGAAACACCCTCTGCTAGGTAGTATTTTAAAATGCGCACACACACACACACACACACACACACACAAATGGAAGAGCTTATTGTTTCATGAAAACTGTGATTACTGGAAAAATTTCGGAAGGTATTTACTGAGCCCCTGCAATGAACCAGTTAATACATTAGAGATAGAAATTGCAGACTTAGGGCCGGCCCGGTGGCGCACTGCTACAGTGCACCGCTTGGGAGCACGGCGGCACTCCTGCCGAGGGTTCGGATCCCACATACAGACCTGCCGCTCACTGGCTGAGAGAGGTATGGGCGCAACACCGAGGGTTGTGATCCCGTTGCCAGTCCCGGTCCGGTATGGGCACGACACTGAGGGTTGCGATCCGTTGCCGGTCACGAAAAAAGACAAAAAGGAAAAAAAAAAAAAAAAGAAATTGCAGACTTAATGATTTTATTTATTTATTAATACTTGACCTAGGGCCGGCCCAGTGGCACACTGGATAGTGTGCCGCTTGGGAAGCGCGGCGGCACTCCCGCCAAGGGTTCGGATCCCACATACAGACCGGTTCCCGCTCACTGGCTGAGCGAGGCGCGGGAGCAACACCAAGGGTTGCAATCCCGTTGCCGGTCCCCGGTCCGGTACGGGGGCAACACTGAGGATTGCGATCCATTGCCGGACACGGAAAAAAGACAAAAAAAAAAAAAATACTTGACCTAATTTCATAAGTAGTTTATGGGGTATAGAAACAAAACAATGCTTAACAAATAGCCAAAAACATGAATAAGACGATGGAATTTCACATTATAAAAAGAGGTCAAGACTAGGGAGTCACCATAACACAGTTACTCTGATTGGGCCATGCATTTGGCTTTGAGCTTCCTGGTGACCAAAGTAAAAAGGGAAGCAGAATCAGTCATGAAATTTTCCTTGTCCTAGAAGAAAAAAAAAAAGTGGTTCCTCTGTGGGCAAAGATGAAGAGAAGTTCACACTCTGGTGAGCAGAGTCAGAGAATCCACCGCAGTGATATGCATGGGATGATAAAATGAGGGAACATGGCCATTGATTTTAGCCCAGTATCGAAATGAGTCATGAAAGAAAGAGAAAGGATGCTAAAGTGGGGATAGCAGTGGCTTAGATTCTCAGCCTTTGAGAATTTGATTTATTTTAATTTTGCAGTAAACATTTTTATTATCAAATTTTAAAGAATGCTCTTGGAAAATCTAAGTTCTTTTAATAAAATTTGTAACTCATCTAAATTCTGATAGCCTTGTGTTTGTGTTGATATTATCAAGGGATTTAGCGAGGAATTTTAACTGTTTCAGATAGTTTCCAGAACATTGTAGACATGCAATAAAAATGTGTTGAATGAATGAATAGCATATAAACAAGGTTGAGCAAAAAGAAACAAAGGATGTACTTAATAAAATATGGAAATTCTGCACTCAAATTCAGTAATAATTGATTTCCGAACTTGTGTCCAGCCGCTGAAAAAAGCTGCCCTTCTCAGCAACTTTATACCTTGAATTTGAATGCTCAGAGGGTCCTCCAGTGCTAGAACTAGAAAACACTAGATAGTGTACTGGTTTTTACAGTTGACTCATTTCCCTTGATGAAAGCAGATCTCTTTTTAATCAACATTCTTGAGGCATAATTATATGTGATAAGATATTATACATATTATATATGCAGTTGAAGTGTACAGTTTGATGAGTTTTGGTGAGTGGATTTCCCCATGTAACCACCACCTCAAAGAAAATATAGAGCATTCCCATCAGCCCTGAGAGTTCTTTGGGTCTCTTTGCAATTAATCCCCCACCCCTCTCCACAGGCAGCCACTGCTTGAGCTGATGCATTTTAAATCCGTTTTTCATGTTGTTCTTAAATTAAGAGTTAGATGGAACAGAAGGTTTAAAAGTTTTGAGGATATTCATCATCTAACCTCCTTATTTTGGCAATGGGGAAACTGAGGCTGGCAAACTTGTCCTAGGCTAGTCGATGGTCGAGCTGACGGAACTTTCCAGGACTCATGAATCAGTGCTCTTTCCCTGTGTGTGCTATCTGAGCAAGTCCGCCTTTTACAACAGAAGGGATTTTGGAAGGAGAGCTGGGTGGGAGAGTTGGTGACATATATTTCCCTGACATTAAAAGTTGCAGAGGTGGTAGAAATTATTCTAAATTATCCTCAGAATTATTAAGAAAATGATACCCTTAAATAAATGTTTGAAAGAAATGAGTTTTGTTGGGAATAATACCTCATAGCCACTTCTCAGAAGTCCAAAGAGAGAACCAAATTAAGAAATGCCCTTCAAGCAGTCGGGGGAAAAAACACAGAGTTCCTAATAAATATCTCACCAATCCAATTATAACATTCAAATCAAGGAGAGAAAAATACAGTATCAAATATAATGAAAGCTTTCTTTCCCATGGAAAACACAGCCTGCTTCTCATTGTCCAGCGCCGAAGGGGATTTCAAAGTCAGCATTTATAGGAGAGGGAAAAAAGAACGCCATGTAAATCAAAGTGAAATAATCAAATTTTTCTGGTGGAAATAAGTTCAGTTTGATGTAATTTTGACATTCAGCATAATTTCAGTATTAACACTGAAGTTAGGGATAGGGGTGTCTCTGAGGTTTCTATAGTGAGAAGTTACCGATCAGGAAAATCTGACTTAGGCTTTGAATGCAATGTGGCCTTATGCATTTTGGGGTAAAATGAAGATTTCTACTAGATTTACTACCAATACAAAGGCAGAAAAGTCCTATTGCCAGTTGCAGTGGGTTGACTAGTGTCTCCCAGAATTCTTGTCCACCCAGAATCTCACAAAGTGACCTTATTTGGAAATAGGGTCTTTGCGGATGTGATTAATTGAGGTCATACCAGATTAGGGTAGGCTATATATCTAGTGACTAGGGTTCTTATAAGAAGAGGAGAGGACACGGAGACAGCCACAGAGCAGAGGAGGATGTGACAATGGGAGCAGATGGTGGAGTGTTGCAGATAGAAGCCAAGAAATGCTGAGGATCGCCAGCGATCACCAGAAGCAGGGGCAGATGCATGGGACAGTTTCTCAGAACTTTCAGGAGTGCGGCCCTGCTGACACCTTCCTGTAAGACTTCTGGCCTCCAGAGGTGTGAGAGAATAAATTTCTGTTGTTATAAGCCACCTATTAAGGGCACCCATAATGGCAGCCCTAGGGAACAAATACACTGGTCTCGGGTCAGAACCTTTCTGCTCAGAGAAGCAAGAGCCAGTCGAAAATCGGGATATAGCAATGCCTGGGAACATGGGAGGTAAATTTTCCCTAACCGAGCAACTAGGTTTGCAATATTTTGAGTCAGCAGTTGAGATTCTTCCAGACACCCTCTGAGAAGTTCTAGCTACATCTCCCATTCAGTGAGTGAGGACGAAGCTTCGGCAACTTTTAAAGCTTCAGCAGAAAGGCAATCTGCATCCCTGCTGGCGCTTGTGCTGCTTTCCCAGTGAGAAACCACAGTGCTGTGCTGACACAGAGCATCTCCCTGTGAAGGGGCCCACAGCGCTTCCCAGAGAGCACACACTGAGCGTTGCAGAGGGTGAACGATGAGGCCTCGGGTCCCTTTCCTGCCTGGAACCACCCAGACTCCTGAGGAGACCAGTCAGGTTTATAATGTCCATCTTGGTATGAAGAGACAGGGACTTAGAGTGAAGTGGGAGGGGGATGTCTGGGGGCAGGGAAGCTTGCATGACAAGCAGCCATCAGGCTATGACAGGACATCTGCCCTTCTGCAGATAGAGGTCTTGTTGAGACTCATCTCTAGGTTACCATAACCTGGAAGTCTGTCATGCTGACGGAGGTCTGTCTAATTCCAAATGGCAAGTACCGCCTAGTAGGTAACACTGTTCCATGAATGAAGATAATGGTGCTGGCAGATGGAATTACTATTCCCAGCTCCTCAGACTCCCCACCCCTCCGCTAAGATGAAGCTATTGCTTTAGTTTCCTGTGGTTGCTGTCACAAATGACCACATACTGGGTAGCTTAAAACAATAGTGATTTATCTCCCACAGTGCTGGAGGCCAGAGTCTGAAGCTGAGGTGCCAGGAGGGCTGCGCTCCCTCTGAGGCTCTAGAGGAGAATTCATTCTTTGCCTCTTCCAACTTCTGACTGCTGTTGGCATTCCTTGGCTTGTGGCTGTGTTTCTCTCTGCTCTGTCCTCATGTCATCTTCTCCTCTTTGTGTCTGTCTTTAAACTCCCTCTGCCTCTCTCTTGCAAGGATCCATGTTATTGCATTTTGGGCCAACTTGGATAACCCAAGATAAACTCTTCAATATCCTTAAACACATCTTTTGCCATGTAAGGTAATATTCACAGGTTCTGGGGATTAGGACATATTTTTGGGGGGAGTGTCTTAGTCAGTTTGGGCTGCTATGACAAAATACCATAAACGGGGTAGTTTAAAGACAACAGACATTTATTTCTCACAGTTGTGGAGGCTGAGAGGTCCACAATCAAGGAAGAGCAGATTAGATGTCTGGGGATGGCCTGCTTTCTGGTTCACTGATGGCACCTTCTAGCTGTGTTCTCACTTGTGGAAGGAAGAAAGCAGCATTCTGGAGCCTCTTTTATAAGGGCACTCATCCCATTTGTGAAAGCTCCATGTTTATACTTAATCATCTCCTAAAGTACTCCCCCTCCTGAAACTACTACACTGGTGTTTAAGTTGTAACATATGAATTTTGGGGGAACACCAGCATTCAGCCCATACAGCTTCCATGCCATGTGGTTTTGTAGTGCCTCTAACCACAGCCGATGGAGCTGTCTTTGAGAGTTCATCCATTTCTGCTCACCCTCTTGGAGTGCTGCCAATTTGCCATAAGGTGAGTATGTCCCAAGTGGTGCCCACTCTTTCATTCTGGGTTGAGAATCAGACCCAAGAGGAACAGATCCAACCTGACCTGCAGCTGGAGCAGAGCTGATGCAGCCAAGCTCCAAACTAGAGTTCTAGTAACAAATCATTGTTACTGTATGCCACACAGATCTGGGGGCTACTTGTTACTGCAGCAAAAGCTGACTAATACAATACAGACTGCAAGTTGGCTGCAAGTAGGCTTTGTGGTACCTCATCTATCTGGGGAGTGCTTTCCGCTCTTCTTTTTCTAAAAAGTCTGGAAAAATCCAGATGGAGGGTGTTGGAAGTATGTTCCATATTGCTTCCACACATCAATCTTGCTTACTAGACTGTTCTCAGAGTCAGGGATGGTGCTGCAGTGTCTCTGTATACCCCATGCTTAAAGGAAAGTTTTTGTGAATGAATGAATATTTTAAAAAAAAAATCAAATGACTATAGTATCTATAACTCCTAAGGGCTGCAAGAGAAGAGACCACTTTTGTACAAGGCTAGGGTATCACAGTGCTTATATGCAAGGGCTCTGGGGCCAGACTGATTAGATTTGAATTCTAGCTCTTCCACTAACTTGGCATGTGAACTTGAGCTAGTTACATAACCTCTCTGTTTCTGCAAAATGGGAATACTAATAATCCCCATCTCATAGGGCTGGTGTGAGTTGTAAGTGAGTAGGTACCTGGAACACTGGCTGGCACCAGGTAAGCACCATCTAAACCAGGGGTCAGTAAACCAGGGATCAGCAAACCACGGCCCGTGGGGCAAAGCCAGCCTGCAGCCTGTTCGCGTATGGCCTGCAATCTAAGAATGGTTTTTGCATTTTTTAATTGTTGAAAACAAATTTCTTAGAATATTATTCCATGATACATACAAATTATACGAAATTCCAATTTTATTGTACATAAATAAAATTGATTAGAACCATCACACCTACCCCTTGATGCACTGTCTGTGGTTGCTTTGGTGCTGCAATGGCAGAGTTGAGCAGTTACATCACATGCCCACATGTGGCCCACAAAGTCTAAAATATTTACTGTCTGGCCCTTTACAGATAAAGTTTTCTGGCTCCTGGTCTAGGTTGTTAAAATCTACAGTCTTACTTAGCAAACATGCCCAATTACTGGAACCAGCACTGCCCCTCTGCTTGACCACACCTTGGTTCAGGTAGTCTATTGATGATTTCTGCAAAAAGTACCACGGATGAGCAGCACCACTAATTGCATCTGGGAGCAGGGACAGCAGAAAATAGAAATTCACACCAGCTTCATCTCCCCTTCCTTTATTTTTGTCACTTCTGTGCATCATTTATTACTCTGAAAGTGGTGTCTTCTGGGTAAAATATATTAATAAAAATGAAATAAAAAATAAATAAATAGATGAGTAAAGAAAAGGAATTCGGGTTGGTCATACTGGCTGTGGTCAAGCTTTCTCTAATTTACTGTGAAAAATTCAGAGGCTTCCTCTTTTCTGTTTAACTACTTCTTCCAATTAATTAAGTAATCCATTTAGTAATTAATGAGCACGTATTTATTGAATGTTCATTATATGGCAAGGATTGTGCCAGGTGCTGGGGCTCAGTGACCAGGACGGATCCACTGGTCTAGACGTCACCAAACTCCTGGTGTCAGAGCCACTGAAGGCCCATATGAGGCCTTTGGGGAGGATTAGATAAAGGCACCCCTTCCTCTTTGCAGACTGCTTAGCTTAGCAAATGTAACATGAGCTGGATATAAGCCCAAGTTATTTCCTAGGCCAGTGACCTTGTGCAGTGCACAACTGGCACAACTATACATGGAAGAACTGCTGGGTCTCCTGTGAGGCACTAACAGCTAACAGGGGCAGCAGAGACATGGGGTGGGGAGACTTGAGGGACACTCAGGGCAACATCTGTTCCACCCTGGTTGAGCAAAGGGAGGCATCACAGAGTGGTGTCTCCTAAGGGGAAGCCAGTGTCTACAGCAGTAAAAACAGCTTTACAAAAAGCCTTTTGTGTATGTGTGTGTTACTGTTTGTTTTAAATATGGACTGCAGAGGCATGGAGAGGTCAATTAATCCTTTGCCAGTTTCTGAAACTTCCGTTGTAAAAGGAGAGAGAATTTATGTGCCACTATTAGGCCTTTTCAATACAGCCGCTGGCATTGCATTTTGGTGGAAGCACTAAATGACTTAAGAGAGTTGGGAAATAGAGAAAAGATGTTTTTATTATTATTATTATTCAGAAGCTTTTATTTGATCTTATAAATTGTTACACTCGCTTAAGTTTCTGTCTCAACCATGACCAGGAGTTACATCCACCAATATTCTCAGGCCCACTGCTACTGTATAGAATATTAAATTCTAACTTGCAAAAACAAAACAAAAAAAATAATAATCAGAGGGATTTATCATGATTGGACAATCAGATTCAGGAAAATCAAAACACACTTTGCTGTAGAGACCAATTTGCATATTCAAACAACACTAGATGTCATGAGCAGGATCTGCTTCTCTTTCCACTGGTGTGCTTATTTTCCTAGCCCCATTGTTTATTAAATATGCTTGAATTTAAAGCATCTCTAGACCCTGTCATTTGCATTTTGAAGAGAAGACCTTCCTTCGGTGAACCCCCTCCTTGAAAACTGAATCCATATGGAATTCTTAATCTATATAAATGAAGGCAGATATCCAAGGTATGTTATATAATACTGCAGCAAAAAACCGCTCTGCTAATAAAACTCAGGGAATTTCTAGTAGCAGCTGTGATAACAGAAGCTGAGTAGTGTCATGCAGGGAGAGTAATAAAGTACAGTGAAAGAATTTAGGTTGTGTCTTTGAAACTCACTGTGTATAACAGTTCCAAGCCTGCTGATTTTGCTAGTAGAAGCCAGAAAACCCCATCCAACTCAGAATTTATAGCTGCCTAGAGCCTTTTTTGAGTCATGTATTTGTTATGATATTACATGTAATCTTCTCAAATGACCCTTTTCCAAAATGCAGCCCAACTTTGCTCTGGGAATTTTTGTTCTCCTTCCTTGCCTGATTTTTCTATTAACACTCTTCACCATCTGACATGACATATGTATTAGTTAGCTATTGCTGTGTAACAAATACTCCAGTGCTTAGTGGCTTTCAAACTATCACATTGGTATCTTTTAATTTTTGTGAGTCAGGAGCTTGGGTATAGCTTAGCTAGATCTTGTGACTCAGAGTGTCTCACTAGACTGCAAGAAAGATGGTGGCCAGAACTGTTTATCTCATGGCTCAACTGGGGAAGGAACCAGAAGAAGTCACTGGGAACCTTGTTAGAAGCTGCCTCTTACACCACTTGTTGTAATTATTTATTTGTGTATCATTTTCATTACACTAAAATAGAAATTCCATAAAGGCAGAGATTTTTCTGGTTTGTTTCCTTACTATGTCCATGGTTCCCAAAACTGAACATGACATATGGTCCATATTCAAAAATTTGTTGACTAAATGAACCAATGTAGAGACTGCTTCTGTTCCTGGGAGAAGTCCTCTGCATGTCCTATTTCTTTTCTTTCTTCAGAGTTGTTGGGAAAATAGAATAATTTAATCAGGTCCCCTCACCTTAGGCACGGTTGGGGGTGGTGCAGTGCATTCTTTGTAAGCAAATTGTGGGGGGTGGAGTTAGTGCACATGCGTGGTGCTGGGGCTTGGCTGGTAACTGCCTCAGGCGTCCAACTTGCATGGCCATGCTCTCCAACCTACGGCTTCCAACGACCTGTTTGCCAGTTACCTAGCTCATAGACCTGCGTGTGAGGGGTCTGGGAACCCAGCTTGGTGTGTGAAGGATTTGTGACCCAGTCTGTGAACTGGCTTGAGGGGTCTGCGAGCTCCAGACCGAGCCCTAGCTTGACAAGAGTAAGGGAGCCTGGAGAATTTTGAGTATCACAAGGCTGAGATAGCGTAAACACTAAGAGAAAAGATTCATTTTAACAGCTGTGGCAGACAGAATAATGGATCTCCAAAATGTCTATGCCTTAATCTCTGAAACCTGTAAATATGTTATCTTACATGGCAAAAAAGGACAGTAACATAATAGAAAATATATATTTGGTCTCTGACCCTGGTTCCTGGCATGAGAGCTTCTAAAGCCCTTGGGATTTCCCGAGTGATAGGGGTAAGAGGAGCATCTTTTGTCATACATAATAAGCCACATTCAACCATACATGAGTTTATGCTAATGAGGTGACCCTTTGAGAATCAGGGCTGGTTACCAGACAACCAACCATGTGATTAGAGGATTGAAACTTTCAGCACCACCCCCTGACCTCCAGAGAGAAAAGAGGAGTTTGAGATTGAGTTCAATCACCAATGGCCAATGATTTAATCAATTTGCTGATCTAGTAGAACCCCCATAAAAACTCTAAACTACTGTGTTGGAAGAGCTTCTGGGAGGCGGTGCACCTGCGGAGGGCATGGAAATTCCACGCGCCCCCTCCCCCCATCCCTTTCACTATGCATCTCTTTCATTTGGCTTTTCCTAAATTGTACCCTTTATGGTAAACTGGCAAGTGTAAATAAATATTTCTCGGAATTTTGTTAGTCTTTCTAGAAAATTATCGAACCTAAGAAAGGAGTTGTGGGAATCCCCAGTATGGTCGGTAAGAAGTAAGGGAGGACCAGAATTGCAACTGGCATCTGAATTTGGGGCAGACTCGTGGGACTGAGCCCTTAGCTTGTGGTGTCTGCACTAACTCTGGACAGTTAGTTTCAGAATTAAGTTAAACTGTAGGACACCCAGTCTGTATATGTTGAGAATGAGAGGATGGGTTGATGTGGGGAAAACCCACAGATATTTGGTGTCAGTAGAAAAATAGTTTTTCCTTTTCGGGGACTTTGCAGATGTGATTGAGGGTATAGATTTTGAGAGATTACCCTGGATTACCTAGGAGGGCCCAATCTGATCACATGAGTTATTGAAAGTGGAGAAGCTTTCCTGAGCATGGTCCAAGACATGGAAGCTTGAGCATTTGACACCTTGTGGCTGGTTCTGAGTTATAAGGGACTATGTGCAAGGATGGGAGAAAAACCTTCTAGTAGCTGTGAGCCACTCCTTCTAACAGCCAGCAAGGGAACCAAATTATGCCAACAACCTGAAGGAGCAAAACCAATTCTCTCCACAGGTGCCTCCAGAAAAAAAAACACAGCTTGCTAACACCTCAGTTTTAGTTCAGTGAGACCCATACTAGACTCCTGACCTCCAGAACTGTAATATAATAAATCTGTGTTGTTTTCAGCCACGAAGTTGTGGTCATTTGTTATGACAGCAATAGAAAACTAATACAACTGTGTTCAAAAGCTCTGGATTCCTGGACAGGCTAAGCATGATAGAAGGCTTTGGAAATAGCACTGGAGAGATTTAGCATTTGCTGTCACCATGGAAATGACCCAAGGATCATGAATCCTGGGTCTTTTGAAAAAGCCTGATTTTCAAGGAAATCCTGATAGAACCAGGGATTGTGGACCTCAAGAAAGAACATTCCATTTTTATTAATACACATCCACAAAGGATTAGAGACTCAGGGTCAGATCTTTGCTGCTGATAAGACTTTGGGGGAGGAAACGGTTTTTCCTTGGAACTTGTTATTTCAGGCAGTATTGATGTCCTTCCAGGTCAACACAAAGAGAACGCTGCCATGAGAAATACACATAATGCAAATCGAGTTGGCTGTCATTAGCTCCGCCCTTTTAAAAATATCTTTAAGTAATCTTCTTATTGAAGTAAAAGAGCACAAATCAATGGATTGTCACAAAGTGAAAACACCTCTGCAACCAGCACCTACATCAAGAAATAGATCGTAACCAGCTGGGCAGACCCCACATCCCCCACCCCAATCACTACCTCCCCCCACCCCCCACTATAATCTCTATCCTAACTTCTAATACCAAAGATTAGTTTTCACAGTTTTTGAATTTAATATAAATGGAATCACATACAAGAGAGTTTTTTGTGTCTGGTCTCTTTCACTCATCAGTGTGTTTGTGAAATTCAGTGCATGTTGCATGGAGAGACAGCTGATTTGTTCTCATTGCTGAATGACAGTTGTATGAACAGACCACAATTACTTAACCTTTCTACCATTGACAGATGTTTCAGTTGCTTCTGCTTTGGGGCCATTGTGAATGGTACTGCTATGAAGTTCCTGTATGTGGCTTTTGGCTGACATGTCATCTACGTATTTCTGTTGAGTTTATTCCTGGGGCAGGGGGATTTCTGGGTCAGAAGCCCATTTTTTTTTTTTTCCTTTTGCTTTCTTCTTTAGCATATGCAGGACTGGAGAAAGGGTGAGTGAATAAATTGTGCAAATGTGGGGTCAGATCCTCTCTTTATTTAAAATGCTGATACATTGCTCATCATGGATTTTTTGCATTACTTTTTTTTGTATTAATAATCATTTTGATTTGGGGGGGCTCCTTTAAATTTTGCACACAGTGTGACCTCCTCACTTGCCGCTCCCTAATCCTGTCTCTGAGCAAATCTAGAAACATAATCAATTCCTCTGTGTCTACATTCTTCATGCCTGGTTGCAAAAGGTCCACTGGGGCTGTACCCACTTGAGCAGACCATGAGGCACTCCAGTCCCCAAAGCGCATGCCCATATCTGCTCTATCTTGTGGTGGCATGTTATTTTCCAATAAGCTCTATTTATTCACCAAGAACTTTGTAATGCAGTCTGAGATTTGTTGGCTTGGGGGAAAATATTCTGAGTTTGATATTTAACTAATTGATGGCTTGGGTTGGGGGCCTCTTTGGCCTCCATTCTTGGTCCCAGGGTAGGTAAGAAAAACGGTAGAAGGAGGTGTACTGTTTATAAAGGGTGGCTGGGCAGAGGGGCTGCACACACAGCCACATTAGATCCAAATGCTCCTCACCGAAATTCCCCTCTCCTCCATTTCTTTAACAGGAGGAGACTTTCAATCTCCCGTTTCCTATCTCTTCAGCTAACTCTATCCCAAGGCTGACACGAGCAGGTGTCAGCCTGATAGGCTGAGACTTTTCAGGGCTTGGTTTATTAGGTTTAGGTAAGCAAATCTTCTTAAGAAAAATTGTTCATCAGTCGGCCTAATTTACTCGTCTGGAGCAGAACATTTTTTATTTTGTTCCGCACTTGTTGTCAGGCGTGCAAATTCAGGCTCGTTTATGGCTGGCAGGCAGTAGATACCAGGGGTTGGAAACTGAGGCTCCACGTGGGATACTAGTGATTGATTTCACCAGGGGGAAATGGGGCAGGGCTATGACAACTTCAGAATTGATCAGGACTCGAGCTGTAAAGCTGCTTCTCTGCCTGTTTCTTGAGACTCCTGGAGAGGAACCTGCACTGAGAAGGCAATCAGATCACACAGGGAGAGGTCTTGGCTTGTTTGCTTGGCAGATCAAAGGTTCTGTCTTCATGTCTATGTTCTGGTTCATTTCACGAGGCAGCTACTACATTCCAGTCCCTGGGTTCCTCTAACCACCTGCTCAGCGTGGTGTCTGCCCACTTGTGATACTGACTGTGCCCTGGTGTCTGGTTCTCATGGTTCTGTTCAGCCATCAGGCCTGCAAGGTAATGTTGGGTCAGTGGGTCTCAGATGCCCATTTCACCTTGAACTACTTACCCTCCCCATCTCACCTTCACGTTGCATTCCTGTCCTCTCTGAATTTGGACTGTGTGTGGCATGTTTCCACTTATAGATTCTCATCACCACGATGCCTCCAACTTGCACCTCAGGGTTCCCTTTGTCTCACAATTTGGCCTCTTCATCTGCCGGTAACGTGATCAAACATCCTAGGTAAACCCGCACCTGTGCGCTCTTCTCTGTCCTTCCCCTCATCACAGAGCCCACTGCTGGGAACGTGACAGCACGGAGTGGGACCTGGACAGTCAGAAGCATCCAAATGGCAACACCATCACCTCTATATCGTCACTGCTTTGTTCTTATTATGAAACAAATACATATCTGTAAGTCTTACTGCATATAACTTAGAAAATGAAAGTGCTTTCAATCCTTCCCAACCTCTCCAACAGCCCAGCCTATGTCCTTGCAGGTCTTACAATGTATTCATGTATGTGTGTGCATATACTTCTATATTCACTTAACCGTATATCTGAGATAGCTGCTCACGTCAGTACATATAGATCAGTCTCATTCTTTTTAATGGTTCCAGCAAGTTGCACTGTGTATGTCATAATTTATTTATCCAATTAAAACCAGAAACTCTTAGAGCTCAGTCTGTGCTTTCAGGCAGAGGAATCCCTTCCAACAGCGCCGTGGGATTCCAGCTCAGCCCACACAGGTCTTGGGTTTCCTTGGGTACAGAAAGTTTTGATGGATCCCAGCCTCTGGGGTGATGTCTTTATTTCTGCCTCATTTGAAAGGCCGGCTATTCAATCAAGACTATAGGAGATTTCCAGCTGTGCCCTGTGCGGGATATTTTGAAACCATGCAGCAGTTCAGGCAGATCACCTGCAAAATCCCTGCCACGTAGGCATTAGGGTCCCCCAGTGGTTCATCTTTGGTCCTTTTATCTTTTCACTCTGTATGACTTCATCTACTTCCTTGGCTTTTGTATCTGCTTTGGATTTGAAATATAACTGCCTCCTGGGCATCTCCATCTTGCCTCACGCAGGTGTAGAGTCGTGGACATGTGTTCAAACTCGACTTGTCTTTCCTCTCAGCCTGCTCTGGCACTCCTGTCCAGCTGGACTCTCAGGAGACATTGGCTTTCATCTTTGCTGACTTTTTCTGTCCACCTTGTGCCCTGTCTCCCCAACATTTCTAGGGTGCCTCCCCTCCTCCACAGGCCTGTCACCACTGCTCTCATCTGGCCACTGCAGAACCACTGACTGCCCTGTCCCTCTCCAACCTACCCACGGCAGCTATCAGTAAAAGTTCCTCTGGCTGCGTCTCACACAGACCCATGCCACCTGGCTCTGCATCTCCTGCAGAGTAATGCACAAGTTCCTGAGTGGGTGCAGAATGCCTTCTATACCCTGACCCTCCGCCTTCCTTCCAACCTCGTCTTCTGCCTGGCAGAGGAGTTAACACTTGGCTTCTCACTGACATCCCTTTGGCATGCTGGCTCTTCTCTCTGGATCATCCTGCCCACCTCTTTCGTCAAGCCTGAAGAGATGCTTCCTCTTCTGAGCAGCCTTCTCTGACCACTCAGATTGGATTAGGTACTTCTGTTCTGTTCTCCAATAGGACAGTCTTCCCTCTGCTCTCGCCCCTTCTTCATACAGTGAGATTGTCCATCCACACTCTCTCTGGGAATTTCCCAAGGAAAGCCCCTTCTCTTACTTGGTTTTGTATATCCAGCTCTTATCACAGGAACTGATGCATAATGCATATTCATTACACACACGATGGGTGGACAGATGGATGGACAGATTGATAGATGGATGTATGGATTTATAGATGGATGGATGGATGATGGATGGATGAGTGGATAAGTGGATGAGTGGATGGGTGGATGGGTGGGTGGATGGATGGATGGGTGGGTGGATAGATGGGTGTGAGGGTGGATGGATGGATGGGTGGATGGGTGGATGGATGGGTGGATGCGTGGATGAGTGGATGGGTGGGTGGATGGATGGATGGGTGGATGGGTGGATAGATGGGTGGATGAGTGGATGGGTGGGTGGATGGATGGATGGGTGGATGGGTGGATAGATGGGTGGCTGGATAGATGGGTGTGAGGGTGGATGGATGGATGGGTGGATGGGTGGATGGATGGGTGGATGCGTGGATGAGTGGATGGGTGGGTGGATGGATGGATGGGTGGAATTCTCATCACCACGATGCCTCCAACTTGCACCTCAGGGTTCCCTTTGTCTCACAATTTGGCCTCTTCATCTGCCGGTAACGTGATCAAACATCCTAGGTAAACCCGCACCTGTGCGCTCTTCTCTGTCCTTCCCCTCATCACAGAGCCCACTGCTGGGACGGATGGATGGACGGATGGATGGATGGATGGATGGGTGGATGGGTGGATGGGTGGATGGATGGGTGGATGGGTGGATGGGTGGATGGGTGGATGGGTGGATGG
>NW_007726766.1:423041-476584 GCF_000696425.1 Galeopterus variegatus
GGATGGGTGGATGGGTGGGTGGGTAGATGGGTGTGAGGGTGGATGGATGGATGGGTGGATGGATGTGTGTGAGGGCAGATGGATGGATGGGTGGATGGGTGGATGGATGGGTGGGTGGGTAGATGGGTGGGAGGGTGGATGGGTGGATGTGTGGATGGGTGGGTGGATGGATGGATGGGTGGATGTGTGGATGGATGGGCGGATGCGTGGATGAGTGGATGGGTGGATGAGTGGATGCATGGATGGATGGCAGATTCTGAATAGTTGCCAGTACTACTCTAGTTTCAGGCTTGACCAAATGAAGCTGAGCAGTCTGAGACAGCTCATCCCTCCCTTTGTCTTCATAGCACAATGCTCTCTGCCCTGGAAAACCAATAGGGCAGTAACAGCAGAGTCCAGAAGGAGAGTTTATCCCACCCTAGCCCTGTTAGGGCACCATACCAGGTGCCTCTTCTGTGACGTTCAAGAGAATATTGATCCTCTGCATGTGCTGCAGGAAGGCTGATGAATGAATGATGGGAGGGCTGTTTCAAGCAGGGTGCAGTCCAAGGGCATCTCTGCCAGAGCAAAACACAGCACAAGGTTACGTACAAATGTCTGAGATGAATTGTTCCCTTGAAGGCTGCTTCACTTGAAGACTGGTTCATTCAGTCTGTCCATCTAATAATGGTGGTAATGTTAATGGTAAATTAATACTAGCAGCCTACAATGTAAGGAACACAATCTGAGCTCCAGATACCATGTTCAACCTATTCCCAGCATTGTTAATGTAGTCCTCAGGGTAAACCTAGTAGTTAGTGCCATGTAGCTTCACAGCCTCCCATTTACATGGGATGATCCTGGGGGCTCCAGAACTTGCCCGCAGTCACCCAGCTACTGGGTGGCAGGACCAACCTCCAACTCCAAACATTCTCACCCCACAGCCTGCCTTTCCAACTGCACCCGAAGGGAAAGGGGGTGAGGGAAGAGGACCAAATATTTCTGAATGCCCAGTGCAAGGTTTTTTCTCCATGCTGGTCTCCTGAAGTCCTCATAGCGGGTTTCATTTTCTCCATTAGCTGAAAGAAGCAGCATGTTCAGAAGGGGTTCCCCAGCTGGCCGGCAAGTGGCAGAGCCAAGATGGAGCCCAGCTCTCTCTCTCTGCCTGCTCTTCCAAATGAGGACAGGCAGGAAGAGTGATCCACGGTGGCAGCACCAACGCGTGCCACTTGGGTCTCCAGGGACAGACATTTTACGTCCTGAGACTCCTACTTTTCAATTCTCAAGGCAAATGCTTCTCCTACTGATTTGTAACCGCATCCCTCTCGGATAAATGGATTGACAGGCTGTCTAATTTCCTTGTATCTTCTCGATCCGAGTGTTGCGAGCACAGGGTCTTATCCCCTGCACAGGAAGATTCTCATTTAAAATGCAGGCTGGAATGGTTCATCCATATGCAGAAATGAAAGCAGAACTATTTACCATCAGGAACAAGGAGCAAAGGATTCTTAGAGCCCACAGAGATTCCCAGGGTCTTGGGGTGCTCTGGAGCCCCCCAGAGTCCTCTTTAAGGATTCAGTCTTCTGAATCTAGGAACCATTCGATCTATGCAGACAGCGAGCCATCCTCTTTTCTGCCTTCCTTTCACATTAACCTTTTCCATTTTGGATAATAAATGTCCCCCCCCCCAAAGGGTGCATTGAGAATGATTCATATCTTTGGAGTAGATTCAAATAGATTAAAGGGCTTCTTTCTGTTTTGTTTTGTTTTTAAACTTCAGAGTTGCTCCAAACAGGGAAAATGCCTCATTTAAGTCATTCCAGTTCTTTTAAATTTATTTTCTCAATTGACTTTAAACAATGCAGTTACGTATACAATTCTTAATTGTATTACAGCTCAATAAATTACTACTCACTTATATACCCATGCATCCACCACTCAGATAAAAATGTAGAATATTCCCAGCACCCAAGAGTGTCTCCTCAGGCCCCTTTCCAGTCAATGGCTCCCCCAAATAAACACTGTTCTGACTTCTATCATCATAGATTCGTTTCTCCTGAGGTTGAACTTCACAAAAGTGGAATCACACACGGTGTATTTTTTTGTGCTGGTTCATCATTAGAGACATGTTCTTAGCGTTGAAAGCTGGAGGTTCTATAACCAGATGCCCTAGTTAAATGGTCTTAGTGAAAGTATATGAAACTGTGAAACCATGTTTCGGGGGAGATTTTAATAGATATTCTTTGCCAAAAGGAGAACTTTAATCCTCCCTGCCCCCCTCTCCCACCCCCAACCCCTGCCATGAAAACCACTGGATTAATCTGTACCAAATCTGGGCAGCATATTCAGGATGGACCGCTTAAAATATGTTAACTGGTCTATTCAAAATACACTTTGTGGGAAGTGAAGGGGGTCCTCAAAGAGCCAGATGACCCTGGAGCAGCTAGAAGCATTGATCTGTGATAAAGCTTGTTTCTCACATAGACAGCTCTAGCCCACCCAGGGTGAGTAACAGTAAAGATTTATTTATTTTAAAATAATAATTCTTCTGAATGATGTTCCAGAGCATTGCTGGTGGTCAAATGAATGTGAGAAGGATTTCATGGTCTATCTGTATCTGAGAGATTTATAATGGTCACTATTAATTAGCACATCAAAGGCCCTGATAAGTCCTGATGTGAGACAGCTCTTTGGGTAAACAAGCATTAACTACACATCTTTGTCTGCAGAATCCTCTAATGCTGGAGAGCCTTCTTCTGTCTCACGTTTCCTGTAACCTAGGTACTGAAAGCCAGCAGAAATGAAATCAGTCTTGGGGTGAAAGATTTTTATGTTTACATTTTATTTCTGATAAACACATGGTTTTCATCTCTATTTGCTCAGATTATCCTGAGATCTTCAAAAATATTTAAGTGATCAGGAGGAATATAAGGTCACCTTTAAAATTTTTTCAAAAGATGAGTGGAAATAGCCATTTTGGAAAAGCTTATTTTATTTGTTTTATGTAAACTTCGTTTCCCTTATTCTGCAGCTAATTGTTTTGAATTGTTTCTCTAGCCCATCTCTGTACTTCTGCCTCTAAAATTCAAGACAGATGAGTCCAAAATGGAACAAGGGGCCCCTGAGCTGGCAGGGGATGGTCAGGGGTGACAGGGAAGTGATAGTTATCAGAGAGTCAGCGAGACACTCTATAATCAGAGTTTATTATCTCTCTTGACCTTTCCTTTTCTTTGTGACGTGTGTTGGAGCAATCGATACAAGCTTCCAAAATTCTCTATTATCCACAGTGGTCCAGATTTTCTGTCTGCAAGAATCCCATAGAGTTTCATCAGTTACGAATCTATCCCATTATGGGATGGATGTTTTATTAGTTTTTCAGCAGAAGTCGTTTCTGCTAATTTGCTAATTCATTCATGTGCTCTCTGCCAGAGCTGGCTGCCCATAGACCATTTTCAGCTTACTTCTGCTTGGCCCGACACGGAGTCTGTGAGCTGCTTTTAGTTGTATTAAGTCCTTTAGAGAGAAGGAAGATTCAGGAGGGATCCGACAGATCTTCCTGCTCAGAGGAGACACTTGCAAGTTTAATGGTACTTTTAAATCACCTAATCTAAAAATTTTCAAGAGAGTTTTTTTTTTGTTTTTGTTTGAAATAAAGCTTCTTTCTTACAAAGTTTTGTTGTCTCAGGTTGTCGGCTTATACTCATGGCCTGAATTCAACAAATTCAGTTTATAATCAGCTCACATGTGTAGTGCTTTTATTATGCGCTACATTCTGAGAGGGGATCTCAGAAGAATAAATCTCAGCTCTGGTCCTCAAAGAGCATTCAGCTTGGTTGGACAGTCAGGGCATCTATGTAAAAAAAACAAAATAGTTGGTCATAAAACAATATCACAAGGGTGACAGGGATGGAAAGAACAGCACTTACCCTGTGCCAATCAGTGTCCTCAGTGCTGTAAATGGATTAACTTATTCACTCCTCAAACAGCCCTATGAGATAGGTGTTATTATTTCTGTTTAAATGGGAAGAAACCAAGGCACACACCTCTTCCCTAGCCACTGGCTGCTCAATTTTCTCCAGCTGTGGAGTATTGTCACCAAGAGGCCAGTTCTCTATGGAGAACTTAGCCCAGAGCTGGAGCAACCGGGGGTGTCATCACTTCACCTTCACGGCAGACACCTGGCCCAGGCTGCCACCTGGAATGTGCACTGAGCATTTTCCAAGGGAGGCTGTCTCCCCCACTCCTTGTTGAAGTGAAAGGCTGAGCAATGACCAGAGCTATGAAAAGTGAACCTGGCTGACCCTTGGTGAGGACTCAGCCCAGTGAATGCCCAGTGGACACGTATGTGGCCAGAAGGACTGAGTCACCTCTGAGGTCATCTGCATGTGTTCTGGCTCTGCTCCTTTCTCAGCCACCGTGGGCCTGGGTCACTTGAGCACTCTAGTTCCTGGGTCACGAGACACGAGAGCACATTTGGTGGGAGACAGTGATTGATGGTGTCTCACAGTGGGAAGCATTATGGGCCTCTTCCCCACCTGGGCCCTGTCATCCTCAGATGCCTCAGGAGAAGGGGACTCACTTGAGTCCAGGAAACTGGAGTCTTTCCTGGGCCTGCTGTCTGCTCTATACGTGACTGTGGGCAGTGCTCTTAACCCTGACCCAGCCTCATTGTCCCCCAGGTGGAAAAGTGGGGGATAATAGCAGACCTCAGAAAGCGATTCTGGGGCCACTCAACCACAGAGGGAATGGAAGCTGCCAAGGGGGACACCTGGTGCCTGCTGGCTTCTATTTCTGGCCTGAGCCTTCTCAACACGGCCCCCTTTCTTCACATCCAGCACACCCTTCCATCCCTAGGGCACGTTCCATGAGGGGCAGTTCAGATCCCTACCTTCCCACCCTTTAGCCACCAAGAGAGGGCACAGAAGGCCAAGCCGACCATGTTAGTCTGCCTGCTGACAACAACACTATAACCTTGCTCAGAGAGGGGAGACCAGATTTTTCCTCGGGGTCCCCAAGACCTTCCTGCTGGCCTAACCTCAAATCCTGCCAGGCTTTGCCTAGTCTCTGTGATCTTCTTTGAGTTAAGTGAGCCCACAGCCTCCCTTTTCTAGCAGGATCCTTGCATCTGCTGTCACCTCTGCTAGAACAGAAGACACACTGTTTTCATTCTTGGTTGCCACTTCCTCAGAGAAGCCTCATGGCCTGGTCACTCCTGCCCATTCTGTGCACCTCGTCCTCCCAGCACTTCACATCCATTGCACGTTGCTTTCCCCACCAGCAAATGTGCCTGTGACTAAGGGGACAATGCCTCTGTCCTTCCCTTCGTGTCCCTTTCCCATCTTCCTTCCTTTCCTTCCCTGTCCTGTCTTCTCCCACCATCGCATCCCTATTTCCTCCCACAGTGCTTGTGTATGGAGGCTGCTGCACATTTACTGATGGAAGGAAGGAGAGAGGAAAATAAGGACGGGGGGAGGTAACGAAGGGACGACGCATGCCCCACTGGGCCCAGCATCCACTTTGAGAAGCTGACTGCCGCTCCTCTTGGACCCCTCACTGGGTGCATGGTGAGAGGCAGCTCTGCCCGTGGGGGGCTGGCAGCCTGGTGATTGCCTCCTGCAGCTGCCACCCTGTCCTGGGGCAGGGCCATGCTGTGAGCATGCTCTGTGCTTCACTGCCTTGTGGAAATGAGCACAGAAAGTTTGGTGACGCGTGGGAAGGGGCAGGTGGTGATGGAGGTGATGAACTCCTCATTCTGTAATGGACTGGAGCCTTCCCCATCAGATTGTGCGCCCTCTTATCAAGCAGGAAGCTGGCGGGCTGTGTTTTAATCAATTGATAGCATCACTTGGCATCCAGCAGCCAGCTGGGGTTTTGTAAAAGACCAGGTCACTGATTTTCCAATCTCTCCATCCGCACAGAAATTTCAGGTTGGGGACAGAAGGTGGTGGCGAGGCTCCCCATGGAACTTGGGAGAGGTGCCAAAGATTTGCATGCCGCACTTCCCCTGCAGGAGGAAATGAACCCCCAGATAGACGGGAAAAAAGAGAAGAAGGAAAGTGCTAAGAATGTTTTGAGGGAAATGAAACTGTCATATGACTGTGCTCTCCCCTTATTGGGGGGATGGGCTGTTTGCAACCAGGATGATCCTGCTCAAAACCAAAGTCAGTTGAGTCTCTTTCATACGGATCTCGTCTGTTTGTCCAGCCCTCTGCAGTTCCAAAGACTTTTCACATCTCATTTTTTTTTTTTTTTTTTTTTTTGGCCCTCCACAGATCCTATCCCATGACCCAGCAGTTTCTGCTTTCATCATCCATCTTTTGTCTTCCGTCTCTCCTGGTTCCAGGCTGACCTTCAGCTTTATGTCAGAATAATTTTCTCAAATTCTGAGCAGGTTGCACCCTGCGTCGATGCAGACCTTTCTTCTGTGCTGTTGAGGGGGCGCCTTCGTGGGACTGTCTCTCCTACCCAGACAGATGCTTCTCAGGGTAGTCTTGCTCACCACTCTAGTGCCAGGGCTAGCAGTGGGTCTGGGATGCAGGAGGAGCTCAGGACATGATTATAAATAAATGGATACATGGATGGATGGATGGATGAAAAGATAGTGGGTGAATGGATGGAGGGACAGGTGGATGGAGAAATGATGGATGGATAGATGGATGGATGGGAGGGACTATTGGAGGCAGGGAGAAGTAAAGCCTGGGAACTGTGCTGAGATGGGGCAGCATTCGCAGTAATGAAGAGCCAGACTCTAGGGTCAGACTGGCAAGGTTTGTGGCCTGGTGACTTTGGGCAAGTCACTTGCTCACTTTCAGGCTAGTTTTTCTCATCTGTAAAATGAGATTGTAGCAGTGCCTCTTTCAGAGGGTAAATGTGAGGAATAAATGAAATAAACCACGGACAGTGCTTGGCACCAGTCCTGGCATATACAAAAAGCTCATGACCTGGGAGTAATGTTCATGATGACAATGAAGAGAAAAAGGAGGAGGAGAAGGAGGTGGAACAGGCCATCATGGTAAGGAGTGCATGTGTGGGGTCTACCCTGGTTCAGGGTCTTATAGACCCCCCTGCCTGTGTAGCTCTGTCCAGGCACCCTGAAAGTGCCCCCTTTCTTCCGTGCTTGCTTTGGGGCTCTTAAGCCATTTGCCCCCACAGTCCTACCACATAATTCTAAATCTTCCCAGGTCATTTCTTACTCTCAGCATACTACCTTGCGCTTATTTTGCTTCTTGTTTCTTCATCAGAGTAAGTTAACGGCTGTTAAAAAAAAAAAAAAAAAAAATCAGCACCAGAAAACCACATAATTTTTCTGGAGACACCATTTAATGAGAGTGTTCCTGGTTGGGTGGATCTCCTATGGTGCTCCAAGTAGTGACTCAGGGACTCCAGACTGTGACTCTACGATTCCCCTAGATCCCCATCCTCCTCTCTACTTAGCTAGAAGATGAAGAGGAAGAAAGGAATCAAGTCAGAAACTTTTATGGCCCAGGCTGGAAATGACATCATCTACTTCACTCACATTCTATTGGTCAGATCCAGGTTACAGCCCTAACGAACTGCAAGGGATGCTGGGAAATGTAGTCCAGCTGTTTTCCCAGAAGAGCAGAAAATGGGGTTGGTGAACACATATAGTCTCTGCTCCACCCGCCCTCAGCTGACGCACAGCCTTTGGTTCATTGACTTTGACTCCACACTTCCAGGCCAGCCTTGTCCAATTCCAGCTCTTTCCCTGGCTCCTGAGATCCCTTCCCAAATAGAGCTACCACTCCCCCCCACCTTCCTACCCTCTCCCGCAGTGAAAACTGGTAGAACATCTGAATGCCAAGCACAAAATAGACCACATCACGTGGATGCTGGGAAGCCCAGCTCTAAAGGTCTTTGGACAGTTTTTCTCCTGGATAATGAAGTCCACGCTCCCTGTCCGCCTTTCCTCCTTCCTCCTTCCTCCTCTGCTTGTCCCAATCTGGGTCATACCAGTTTGTGCTTGGAGTTGGCTTTTTCATTTTAAAATCCAAACCAATTAAAAATGTGTTTTGTAAAAGAATGAAAAAAAATTGTCTCTCACCTTGGCTGAGAGTTCTGCCTGCCCAATTTCACCTGGAAAAGAATTGAAACCGACAACATGTTTCTAATTGGGGAATCTGAGCAGTCCCTCCTGTGTGGCATGGGCTTTCAACAGAATAGCTCTCGCGTGTGGATACGTGCAAGTTTACTGTTCGGAGTAGAGGTCCTGAGAAGTGGTATCTCAGACAGACCAGGCAATGTAGTCAAGGAGTATTTGGGGACAGGTCAAAGATTCTATTAATCTTATGCCCTGGAGCTGGACCTAAGGGAGAGAGTCAGATGAGCTTCCACAAAGTCCTCCAATTGTAGGGCGGCCTGTATCCTTTTTTACCAGCAGCTAATCTTCTAGTCAGTTGACCATTGAAAACCTGCTGGAAGTAGTGTAGGACTGTGGGCATTTGAGCCATAAAGACCTGGTTCGAATCCCAGCTCCATCACTAATTAGCCCTGTGATTTGAGCCAAGTGACAGATTCTCTGACCATCAGTTTTCTCATTTTAAAATTAGGTCAACGATGTCAACAGGCTACCAAATTAAATCATCGCTATAGAGTACCAGCATAGACCTGAGCACTTAGAAGTCCCTTTCCTTCATTTCTCTCCTGCAGAGGAAATAGCAAATCCTGCCCAGAGTTCAGGGTAAGATGAGCTTCCAAATACTCAGATCTGTGGTTGCACAACAGGCTTGCTCCCCTTCAGATGCAGGCGAGTTGGCTTGGCTCTAGGCAGAGAGACTGAGGATTCCCACTGTCAGCAGGGAGTTGATCCCTTGCAAGTGAAGCTACTGAAGCCTGTAATGATGGCCTCTCTCTGACAAATTCCATTCAAGTACCAAACCACAGAAATGAACTGGAGTGCCGAGGCAGGTCTTAAAACTGACTCTTATTCAAACATTAGAAAAAAAACACTCACTTGTTCATGCAACCCAAATCTACCAAAATACTATGGTTATTGATTTTATGGAGCCTCCACAGCAATGGCACACTGGTACATTGGGATGCAGTGTGCACCAGGTATGCCAGGATGGTACACAGGTACACCAGAATGGTATATAGGTACACTAGGATGGTACACAGGTACACCAGAATAGTACACAGGTATACCAGGATGGTATGCAAGCACACCAGGTTAGTATGCAGGTACACTGAGATGGTATACAGGTCTGCTGGAATGGCATACAACAGAGTACACTGGAATGGTACCCAGGTATGCTAGGCTAGAACACTGGAGTTGTGCACAGAGATGGGACACAGTTTTGGTGGGTGGTATACAAGGGCAGTGGGCTGGGATGGTACACTACCACATTGAGAAGATACACCATAAGATTCAATACATGAAGAGCCTAAATTGTCTCTGGAAAGGGCCCCATTACTGCCACATCTAAGACACACCCTCTGCTTGTTACTGTGGCTGACAATGTCGGTTGCACCCCTCTCTGACGGAACCCAGCAGCTGTGCAGGTTGGAAACACACTGCCTGGTCTCAAGTTCTGGCCACATTACTATTGGCCATGTGACCCTGAGCAGTTCCCTAAGCTTCCCTAAACTCTGCCTCATTCTCTCATTTATAGAAAATAGGAATAAAAAATCTCCTTTGCAGGCTCATTGAAGAGCGTGAACACAATAATATGTGAAAAGCAAATCTGAAGTCCTTGCTGTAGGCTGTGATTATTATGGGCTAAAGTGTAGTGCAGGAGAGCTTGGAAGAGGACTTGAAAGTTTTGATGGACAGTTTGGAATTTGAGCTTCACTACTATGTAGCTTCAAGCCCTTGGGCAAGTTATTCTCTAGCTTTAGTCTTCTTATCTTTAAAAGAGGGCTAATGAGG
This sequence comes from Galeopterus variegatus, assembly GCF_000696425.1. Taxonomy (NCBI): domain Eukaryota; kingdom Metazoa; phylum Chordata; class Mammalia; order Dermoptera; family Cynocephalidae; genus Galeopterus; species Galeopterus variegatus. The sequence continues at coordinate 432,907 of NW_007726766.1, forward strand.
CCCAGCTCTATGTATTTATTTTTTTTTAATCAGTCTCCTCGTTCCACAATGAAATTCAGGCAGCTTGCAAAAACTCACACAATAAATAAGATGCAAACAAATAGATAATTCAAGGCGAAGGGAAAACTGTAATAGAATAAGGAAATGAAAACAGTTATAGGGTTATTAAGCAGCCAAGCACACCTAAAGCAACTGTGGCTGTGCTTGCCACGTGCAGGAACTCAATAAATGTTTGATTCCTCTTCTGTATGAATACAGGTTTTTAAGGTAGTTTTCTTATGCTGGGAGAGAATATGAGGCCAATAACATTTTCCACCCGAGAAAGCCAGGCTCACAAATCCTGGGTTCTGCTCTGTGCAAACACAATAGAGCTGGTCCTATCCTGCTGGGTTACAGAACCCCCACTTCCATTTCTCTGTCCAGCAAATCTGTTCCCATCGTTGAACCCACACTCCTGGGTCCTGCAGTCCTTGAAGAAGCACCTTTTAGCTGCAAGGCACAACAGAGGCCCTCATGGCCATTTCCTCAAACAGCTGAAGATAGATCTACCATACGACCCAGCTATCCCACTGCTGGGAATATATCCAAAGGAATGGAAATCATCAAGTCGAAGGTATACTTGTTTCCCAATGTTCATTGCAGCACTCTTCACAATAGCCAAGAGCTGGAATCAACCCAAATGTCCATCATCGGATGAGTGGATACGGAAAATGTGGTATATCTACACAATGGAATACTACTCAGCTATAAAAACGAATGAAATACTGCCATTTGCAACAACATGGATGGACCTTGAGAGAATAATATTGAGTGAAACGAGTCAGGCAGAGAAAAAGAAATACCACATGTTCTCACTCATCGGAGGGAGCTAAAAAACAAACAAATTAATTCACCCACAAACACACACCAAAAAAAATCGGGGGGGTGGCGGGGAAGAAGATATAACAGCTATACTTTTTTTGAAGTTGTTACAACAAGTAAACGGAAAGGACATTCTTGGGGGGGAGGGGAGAGAGGGAGGAGGACGGGAGGTGTCGGTGTGTAGAACTATACACAGTCACACAGAAAGTTGTTACAACAAGTAAACGGAAAGGACATTCTTGGGGGGGAGGGGAGAGAGGGAGGAGGGCGGGAGGTGTCGGTGATGGGCCATAATAATCATATACATTGTATATTGACAAAATAAAAATTAAAAAAAAAAAAATGACCCAGTGGCACCATTTTCCTAAGAAGAGGAGTGTCATTGACAGCTCTGACTGTTGCCAAGTTCAAATTAAAGTAATTACAGCAGTTCTCTCTCTGGGTCCTTTCAACTCTTGCCCTTGTTCTCTTCTTGTCCTGGAGTGTTATGAGGACTTCTGTTGGCCTCATCAGAGATGCTTGATGTTCTTTAGGCTGGACTCATCACCTGTGGTAGGTATGGGTGGCATTTGACCTTCTGGAGCAAGACACCCAGAAAAGATCTTCAGGATGGCCATGGATGATACTGTGAATCTCTAAGGAAACTCTCCTCTGTTCTATGCACATGAGCTCTTGTAGAACTCACATTTAAAAAAAATGTTAATGATGAAGACACGAAGGTACTGAGATGACCGGCTTCATTGCCTAAGGTTACATGGGAAGTGGGTGACAGCAGCCCTCTACCATGGTACTCCAAATCTACTCACTGGCTGTCACCTTGCCACCCTTCTCAGCATGGTTGCATCTGTCCTCTGTCTTAGCACTGGTATGCACTTTGAATACCTACATCCTCCTGTTTTACCTTCTCGAGTAGATTCTCCTGTCACTCTCATTTTACAGATGAAGAAACTGAGGTCAGAGAGAAGTCAATTTGCCAAGATGACAATGCAAGAGAGGAGTAGAGTTGGGAGACCAACCCAAGCCCATGTCATGCTCTTAAGCCATGAATTTCACTCTCTCAGGTGTCTACGTACACTTTGTTTTAACTTTATTACAGAAAATTTCAAACCTATGCAAAGTGTTGTTTTAGTTGCCTGTTGCTGTGTAACAAATCACCATGAGCTTAGCAGCTGAAAACAACACCCATCTATTGCCTCACAGTTTCTGTGGGTCAGGAGTCTGGGCATGACTTACCTGGGTCCCCTGCTTAGGGTCTCACAAAGTTGAATCAAGGGGTCTCATCTCAGGCTCGAGGTTCTTTTCCAAGCTCATGTAGTTATTAACAGAATTCATTTCCTTCCGGCTATTGAATGCATGGAGGCTTGCTTCTTCAAGGTCAGCGACAGAGAGTCTCTGCTGCCTTGAAGCTCAGGGAAACCTAAGTCCTCTTCCAAGCCTTCACCTGATTAGGCCAGGCCCACCTAGAATAATCTTCCTTTTGATGAAGTTGAACTGGCTAGGGACGTTAATTACATCTGTACAATGCCCTCACCTTTGACATATAGTGTAACATAACCACAGGAATACCCTCCCATCACGTTCACATACTGACCATACTCAAAGGAAGAGATTAGACAAGGGTGTGGGTCATTCACTGGGGATCATCTTAGAATCTTGCCTGCAACACGAATCATAAACCCTCCTGTGCTCATCACACAATTTTAATAATAATTACCTTCCTGCCATTCTTGCTTCATTCACCACCTCCACTTAATCATTATTCATTTTTATAGTTTTTAAGGTGAAACTTGTGTACATTGAAATACACAAATCTTAGCTGTCCAATTATGACAAATGGACACATCCCACATAACCCACATCCTTATGACCATTTAGAATATTTCTGTTTCCCCAGAAAGTTCCTTCGTGTCACTTCCTAGTCAGACCCACTTATAGACCTATTAGTTTTTTAAAAGCTGATAATTCTAAGTACATAGTATCATACCCAGCAGAATGTAGGCAATCAATAAATGCTAGCTTCTTTTCAGTTTTTTTTAACTTCGAGTCCACATTCTTTATAAGATGCCACAAAGGCAAAAAGAAAGGACACAGCTGAGCTGCACATGGCCAAGGAGAGGAAACGTCCAGAAAAGCTTTGGTCAGGATGCCTGGTGAAGCGCTTTGTGTGCTCTGCCTTATTCTTGGGGATAGACAGCATGACTGTCATCGGCTCTGCTACCAGCACAGTGTCTAGGTGTCTAGAAAGCATGGTAGGTGTTTTGATCTCTGTTGGATTAACATACACATTCCTAATTGCTAGGGCATGTATTATAATCAGATGGTGGCAAATCACATGCCTTTGCTTTTAGATTTTTCCTGATAGGGCGATATGCTGTGGACATATCTCAGACTGGGGGTACGGAGGAATCTTACCCTTGATCTCTTGATATTGCGTGATCCCTTCTTGCCTGCAACAGGCAGGTCTGGGTCATGGCTATGCTCAGAGCTTCCCTTCCTCACCAGTGAAAATAAATAAATAACAAGAGGCAGCAGTGTACCATCTGGAGGAGAAAAAAAAGGGGGCTGATGAGGATGAGGAATCAGACAGACTCCAACTTTGTGATTTGGATCCATTTACTTTTATATCTGAGCCTGTCTCTCCACTTCTCCCAGCCCAACCTCATCAGGCTTTTATGGGGATCGAACGCAGGCACGCTGTGCTTGGCAGAAAGCACCTGAGCGCACATAGTTCCCTTGCTCTTGCCTCTGATTTTGGCATCTCCCTTCTCCCGTTCATCTGCCTGTCCAGCCAGCCATCTCTCACTAATATATATGAGTGATACAAATATATGGATTAACCTGACATTATGTCTGTCTTTAGCAGGGGAGATAGGCATTTTTATAAATAACAAGAGCATAAACCAGGCAGAGGTAATCTACCCCAAAGTGATAAATACACAATGCATTAAGGTTTCTGGTGGATTAGCTTCTTCTGTGCCATCTGGAAAGATTTGAATGAGGGGGCTGCTCTGAGCTCTAACTTAAAGGTTACAAATAATTCCAGCCCACCCCTTGCTCCCTCCCTCTCCCTTCCTATTTCTTCCTCTACCCTTCAAGGAGAGCTTCTGTCTATCTTCCTCTCTCCTGTTCTCTCCTTCTTGCTCACCATCCCTCTCCTTACAGTCGTAGAAATGCTCATCTCTACTAAATAAACTACCTGCGTTGATTCCTCTCCACTTGACTACTTTATCAACCATAACCCCCCAATCCCCTGGGCCTGGAGACATTATGAGAAGAATCCCACAAAGAGCAACACTGGTGATTTCTCATTTAATTTTTTCAAAGACTCGACTTTTTTTTTAATTTAAAACTCAAAAATGCCATTAAAACCCTTACCCAGATCAGCTGTATCTTTAAGTGTAAAATCCATTTTAGTTGACAGAGCTAGCGATATGGTTAAGTACTTATTTTTATTGTCTGTCTGGGCATGGTTTTTAACTGCAGGTGGAGAATAAATCAATAATGTCATAAAGACGAGCTCACCCCGTGCCCTTTCCACAGCCTGCTCTCTAGTGTCCAAACTCAGGGGAGAGGCTGAAGTCTGTGTACCCTGCATCTTCCAGGGTTTAGGAGGCTGCTAGAGGCATTCTTTCTCCTTGTTATTTTGTCTGATGTTGTTTGGCAAAGGCTATGAGTTCTTTTTACAGGTGTCCCAGCTCTTTGCAACGGGAAACATCTGCTGGTCATTTGCACCAGGGCAACAGCACCAGTGAGAGGATTTGGTTGTGTCTTTCCCGTTGTAAGAGGCCCAGAGGTGGCTTCATCCCTCCAGCACTTACCCTGAAATATTAGGAGGAGTGAGGTTCATGAGACAATCATTGGTGTGTTAAATGCCTGAGCTGCCCCCTTGGGTTTCAGCATCCTGCGATGGTTCCTGCATTCATTTAACCTGTTGGCAGGTAGAGATCCAGGACTTGCAAAGAGAAATAAGAATTCCTTCCCCTCTGAAGAGGATGCAGCTGTCCATGGGTGTTTTTCTCCCAGGATGTGGCAATGTGGCCCACCACTCTGAGCAAGGGGCATGGACGATGAGATGGGAGTGCAGGTGTGCACACCTGCCTGTATTAAGGGATGTGAGCCTCTAGTTCTCGTTTTTATTTATTTATTTATTTATTTATTTATTTATTTATTTATTTATTTATTTATTTATTTCTTTCTTTATTTATTTATTTTTGCAAATTCAATATTTTATTTTATTTTATTTTGCAATATACAATGTGGTTATTGTGGCCAATTACCGAAACCTTGATTGTTGTGGCCCATCACCGAAACCTCCCTCCCTCCTCCCTCTCCCCACTCCCTCCCAACAATGTCCTTTCTGTTCGCTTGTCGTGTCAGCTTCAAGGAATTGTAATTGTTATGTCTTCTTCCCCCCCCCGTGTTGTGTGTGTGTGTGTGTGTGTGTGTGTGTATGTATTTATTTATTTATTTTTAGCTCTCACAAATAAGTGAGAACATGTGATATTTCTCTTTCTGTTCTTGACTCGTTTCACATAATATAATTCTCTCAAGGTCCATCCATGTCATTGCAAATGGCAGTATTTCATTCGTTTTTATAGTTGAGCAGTATTCCATTGTGTAGATATACCACATTTTCCGTATCCACTCATCTGATGATGGACATTTGGGCTGGTTCCAAGTCTTGGCTATTGTAAAGAGTGCTGCAATGAACATTGGGGAACAGGTATACCTTCGACTTGATGATTTCCATTGCTCTGGGTATATTCCCAGCAGTGGGATAGCTGGGTCATATGGTAGATCTATCTGCAATTGTTTGAGGAACCTCCATACCACTTTCCATAGAGGCTGCACCATTTTGCAATCCCACCAACAATATATGAGAGTTCCTTTTCCTCTGCAACCTCGCCAGCATAAGAGACTAAAGGAGCTCAATTGGAATCCAGAGGAGAATAGGTTCAAATAGCTACTTTGCTGGTGGCCTAGGCAAGGCTAGCACTTTAATCACGGTGCATCATCCAGAAGTCAGTGGCAGAGTGCACCATCAACCGGTTGGGGTGGGGACAGACAGGAGCTGTGTCCCAGGGAAATAGGCTGTTGGGTTTGGTGCCGAAGTAACAAGATCCCTTATTATCTCGCAGTCCTTGTGACAAACTGGGGTTCTCGTTTGTGTGTTTATTCACCTCCTGTCTTTATTGAGAACCTATTGCTTGCCCAGTACTGCCTGAGCTAATGCGTGCTCTGCTAACAACCCCCAGGACATTTCAGGAGCCTAAGGATAGATGTCCCTGGGGAACAGCCTGGGGAGGACGGCTTTCTTCCCATCTTTTGGCCAGGGGACGCCTATCCACCCTTCAAAGACTGCTGTAATGTTACCCCTCCGTGAGATACAGCTGTTTCTCAACAAGGCCCATTTTAGCCTCAGGGCCTTTGCACTTTCTGTTCCCCTGCCTGGATATTCCCATCGCTCCCTCCACATCTCCACTCAAAAGTTACTTTATCAGAAAATCTTCCCTTGCTGCTCTGTCAGAAAGAGCATCCCCGACTCCGCATCCCCTTACCCCATGCTACTTTTCCTCAGAGCCCTTATGACAACCTGCAGTGTGTCTTTTGCTTACCGGCCACCTTCCCCACAGACCGTGTGCACATGAAGACAGGAGCTGAGCGTGTCCACAGTGGTGACAGTCCCCAGCGCACACACTGTCCACCACTGACAGGAGCACTTTGTGACTGCGATTGACACTCCTTATTGCTTGTTTTCTTTTCGTGGCAGGTTTTTTCTTCCTTTTTAACAGGTTTATTGAGGTATAATTTATATACATACTGTAAAACTCACCCATTTAAAGTGTGAAACTTAATAGGTTTTAGAATATTTATAGAGTTGTGTAACCATCACCCTACTCTAATTTTAGAACACTTTTGCCACCCCAAAAGGAAACTCCATACCCCTGAGCAGTCTCTCCCCATTTCTTCCCCTGCACTAAGCGTTAGGCAACCACTAATCTACTTCCCATCTCTACAGATTTGCCTTTTCTGGACATTTTATGTCAACAAAATCACACAGTATGTGCACTTTGTTTCTGGGCTTCTTTTATTTAGCACATGTTTTTGAGGTTCATTCATGATGTAGCAAGTATCAATGTTTTTCGTCTTTTATTGTGGAATAGTATTCCGTTGTATGGATATAACACATTTTCTTTATCCCTTCACTAGCCGATGGACGTTTGGGTCATTTCTACTTTTTGACTATTGTTAATAATGCTTCTATGAATGAATTCACATACAAGACTTTATGTGGACACATGCTTTCATTTCTCTTGGGTAGATTCCTAGGAGTGGAATTGCTGGGTCTCCAATGGCACTTTGTCAATTTATCCAGGTAATACCTGTATCCCTCTCTCCATTTTCAGCCTTGGTGCTGCTTGAGGGCTGGCTGGGGAGCTTAGTCATCTAAATATTCCTGTAAGACTTGACCCAGATGCTTACATATGGCACCTCCTTATAAATGATACTAGAACACAGGAAAGAGACACAGAGAAGCTGACTCCATGGCCTGCCGTGTTAGAAAAGAGGTGAGGGAAAATCATTTTCCCAGCTAGGAAGATGCATGCTGTCTTACGTGTGAGGGAGAAAGCTGGTCTGAACTTAACAAGGCCTTTTTTTCCAAAGTTGTCACTAATTTTACCATATCATCTTTTAGAAGTTTTTCCTTCTGATAATAAACATCAGTTGTATCCATTAATCTGATAATACAGAATAAAGAAGAACATGGACCAGCTACAATGCTGCATACCAGACATGGCCACTCATCAGCTGTCCCTGGCCAAACGTACATCTCTAAACCTCAGTTTCCTATATCCATAAAGTGGGAAAAAACAACAGGGTATGCTGAGAACTTGCACTTGAGGATTCTGTCACACTCTTCGTGGTGTACCTAAATCTTTTAGGATCTGTAAGGTAAACCAGGAGGAAGAAAATGTTTGCAGATTGATGAGCAGAGATGATATACTGTAAGACATAGAAAACTGCTTCTTCTGTCTCACTACCTTGGCCTTGTCACCTGCTCTGCCTCAGCAGGCATGAGAGTAGTCAGCAGGAAGCCAGGCCAGGTAGGAAAGTCCAACAAATGTGGACCTGTGCGATGACACTTACCTGCAAATTTGTTCAACAAACACCTGAAAGAATGATGGGGATGATAGCGGTGGGAGGTGATGTGCTATTAATGATCATAACGATGATGGTAGCTTCCATTTACTGACTGCCTTCTATCTTCCAGGCGTTAAGGAACACATTTATCCATCCACCGATCCACCCACCTATCTATCTATTATCTATCTATCTCATTTTTATTCTTCAGGGCAACCTTCTGAGGTAGATATCATTATCTCCATATTACAGATGATACATCTTGCCCAGCTGGTGGCAGACTTGGAGGAAACCCCAGTCTTTGATTCCAATCTGTTGTCTCTTCCCAGTTAACTAAACAATTTGAGTGCCTCTTACTGTGTCAGGGTCTTGGGATACAGAGATGAATAAGAGACAGTGGTCCACAGTGGTAAAGCTCACAAGTTCTAGAGTCAGACCTGTGTTATCCGTCTGTCCATCCACCCATCCATCCATCCACATATCCAACAAATGCCTGTTGAATGACTTCTACGGGCTGATGGAATCTTGGCTTCTTCCTACAGTACATTAAGAAAATTATCTAACCTCTCAATTTTATCAGCTGGAAAATGGGAAGAATAATACCTGTGCCACTGGGTTATTGTGCAGATTAAATAAAATGTGCTCAGCATAGCACCTGACAATGGTGAATTAATCAACGTTGGCAGTCGTCACTAACAGTATCTGTATCTGCACTGGAAGACATGGACCCTGCCCTCCAGGAACTCGGGTGGGGGCTGATGTCACACCCTATGGTCCTCTGCCTTCTTGAAACTTTCTCTGGCCCCAGAAGAGTGGGAGGCCCTTGTTGCCATGCCCCCAGCTGCAGCCTTTGTCCTCTGGACCCCGTGAGCAACTAGGGGTTCAGCATCATGGCCTGCCCTGCACCCACTGACCAGCTCCACCAGGAAAGGGCGGATGGGCGTCCCTGTTGGCAAAGATCCAAGGAGGGCAAGTGTTGGGGTTCAGAGGACAAAGGAAAGGGACGTTTCAAGGAAGTTCCTACTTCCTCAGAACTAGTGTTCCTATGTCCCTTGCTCACATGATCTATTGGGACATCCTTCACGTTCCAAATGTAAGCACGTTCCGGAAAGTTCCAGCGTTAGTCTTGTGATGAAATGTCTTTCTTTATAAATTTACTGACGTTGTCTGAGAGCCTGGGGGATGGGGAGGAAAGGGAGCAGACTCCATGTTTCTGAGCAAGGTCAAGGTGGTATATTCAAAGCGTTATTCACTTTTTGACATTTAAGATAACTTGTGTCTGTAAAACAGGAATAATATGAATCACTGTTATGAGGGGCTTATGAGGTTCAATGAAATCCCACATGTAAAAGTGCCTGGCTCTGCAATGAACATTTTTTCATGTTGTAACTTATTTCATCTTTGTATTGTTCAGTGAAGTAGACAATTTTATTATCCCCACTTACAAGAGAGGAAATCAAAGCTCAGAGAGGTAACTTTACTTGCCTAAGGCCACACAGCTAATAGGTGGCAGAACCAGTCTTCAAGAGCAGATCTGTCTGAATCCTAATCCTATGTTCTTAACCCCTCATCATTTCTATAGTGTGAGGGTCAGCAAACTTCCTGTAAAGAGGCAGATATTAAATATTGTTGGCTTTGTAGTCCAGACTGTGTCTGTCCTAACTACTCAACTCTGCCATTATAGCATGAGAGCAACCATAGTCAGTGTGTAAACAAACAGTCATGGCTATGTTCCAATGAAACCTTATTAACAAAAATGGGCAGTGGACCACGTTGGGCCTGTGAGCTGTAGTTTGCCAACCTGTACTTTAGAGCAAGGCCTGAGCACCTGGCATACGCCATGAGGGGGTTAAGGAATAAATGCCTGCTAGCATGAGAACAGCCTGTCGCCTCTCCAGAACATCTGCTTGTCATAATGGCGTCACTCTTCATATGGAAGATGACTATTAAAAAGGAAGTGCGAGCCTGCGATTGATTGCAGCACTCAAAGAAAGCAGGAGGATTAAGCACCAGAGACAACCATTAGAAGGGTCTCCTCCATGCAGCCTTCCTGACCTGACGACAAGAATAGCCGGGTGATTTATAGTGCTCCAGGGAGCACTTGCTTCTCTGGTTTCTTTTCTGCCCCCTGGATTATCTTGTCCTCAGCCACCCCTTTACCCCTACCCCAAAGAATTTGGAAGTCTGAAGGCACAGGGGCCACGTTACCCCTCTCTGCACCTTCCAGGCATGCTCTGCCTGCCCCTCAGTACCATCGCCCCAGCTACCCAGGGTGAGCTGGGGCTGAGCAAGTGGAGGGGACATTTGCCTCGAGGCTGGAACACATTGGGGCTGCTCCAGACCTGTTTCTGGGACAGCAGGTGCAGCCTCTCGCTGACACCAAAATACATTCTTGAGGAGAAGGCAGACGGGCCAAACAAGAGCAGGTCTCCCGCCCTCTGAGGACTTGGCTTCTTCCAGAGGACACATTTGCCGTGAGGACACCCCAAGCGCAATTCCTCTCACCCAGGAGAGCTCAGCATGGGTCAGCATTTTAGCCCAGGGCTGGCCTCAGGCAGGGGCATTCCCGCAGGGCTGTCTGGCCAGCCCAGGGCAGCAGTAAATCACACCAGGGAAGGCACTTCTTTGACGCCACTGTTGCTGGGGACTCCATGGGTGTCATAAATCAGGAGCTCACCCCATTTCACCTGTCCCTTCTCATGTGTGTGCACGGAGGGCCTCTGCAGCCTGGGAAGAGAAAATGGCAGAGGATAAGTTTGGCCAGGGCCAGGCACCAATGGCTGCTGTCTCTTTGTCAACTTATTACCTGAGATTTATGCGTGATGCAGCCAGGTCTGCTTGGTGACACATTCTAATTTAATTAAATTTCTGTTGGATTGATGTCTGATCAATCAATAATGTTAATGTTTTTGCAATTTGGAGATTAAAGTATGGTCCAGCCATGGCCGCCCCCCAGCATCACCCACTTACTTTAGAATATTCTTTGGGAGGAGGTTTGCCTGCCTGCATTCTTCCTCCTCTCCCTTCCTTCTTTCCATATTTAAAATGTAAGTGCCTAGGATGTGGAGCTATGAGAAGCTGGAAATAGGGCTCACAGCAGTAGTTTGCAAACCTGAGTGTTTGTCAGCATCACCTGGAGGGCTTGTTAGGATGCAGATTGCAAGCCCCAACCTCAGAGTTCCTGATTCAGTAGGTCTGGGGGTGGGGGAGGGGACAAAAATTTGCATGTCTATTAAGGCCCAGGTGATGCTGATGTTGCTGGGCTGGGGATGCCACTCTGAGAATCACTGGTTTAGAGTTTAAGGGCACAAGCTCTGGAATCGCCTACTTAAAAACTATATGGCTTTGGGCAAGTTAATGGATTTCTCTATGCCTAAATTTCCTAATTTATAGGATTGCTGCAAGCCATAAATGAGATTCTGTAACGCCTGTTGAACACCCAGCACAGTGCCTGGTGTGTAATAGACAGTACACGCCATCTCTTTCTATAGAAGAGGGGAAAGCACCTGCATTCTTGCCCACCTGCAGCTTCCACTTGGAGGGGTGTTAGGCAGTACACAGATAAGAATCAATTATGATCAAAGCAATGAGAGGCTATAACGATGGGCATTTGGTCTAATCAGGATGTCAGGGAGGATCTCTTGATGAATTGGAGCTGAAATTTGCAGGAGGGAGTAAGAAGTAGCAAAGGAGCAAAGAGTCTCAGAGGCCTTTTGCAGGCCATTATAATGCGCTTGATCAGTATCCCAAGCCCAATGGGAAGGCAAAAGAACAGTTTAAATGCAGGAGGCAACAGGATCATGTTTGAAGGTTGCAAAGATCTTTCCACCTGCAGTTTAGGGGAATGGCTCGGAGAGCAGCAAGGGTGAAGTTACTAGTAGCATGGATTGAATTATCCAGGCCTCCAGCTCCAAGATTCTGTTTGCCTCTGGAAACCTGACTCTCCAATGGTCCCTTCTCCCAAGCTGGTTAAAGCCACAGGTCTATGTCTATATGGAACTCTGAGATATCAACTTGGTGGTGGGGGAAAGGGGAGAGGGCACAGATGAGTGATGATGGATCTTAAATTCCCTGTCCCTGTTTCATGAGATCATCAGTCCCTATGGCATTAAAGGTACCATATTAGATGGTCTTCCAAGACTCTGAAGCACTTGAACACATGCAATCTGCTCTTAAGGCTTTTATTGTATAACATCACACAATTATTTATCTGCAGAACATTTGCAAATCGGCACATGCATTCAAAAACCTTTGTTGACAACCAGCTATGTGTACTGTTTCAGGCAGCAGAAGGTGCCAACCTGAAGAAGATCTAACATTTGCCTCCAGGGTCTCCTGGGTTAATCCACAGGCTGGCTCTAATTCAGGATTATTATTTTATCCCAAGACCCTACCAAGGTGCTTGAATATTTTTCATTTCTCCTTTCAAAACAGAGCCCAAACCAGTCTTAAATGATGCAACCTGAAGAACAAAATTACTGAGAGTAAGACAGTTTCATGTCCAGGATGGCATGAACGGGCATCATTTCATCCCACAAGTCATTCTTCATTCGTGCAGATTTCAGAGCATGTCACCCTGCAGCCTGCTGTGTGCTCCTCAGTTACCTGCACTGAGGCAGGTGCAAGATGGTGAATCCAGAGGAATCCCAAACCCCATTGATCCAGGAATCCTAATTCCTTGTCTCATCAAAGATTATAGAAGCCTTAAGTGGAAGGGCTGGATTTGGCCAGAGGTTCCTAAAAGCAAGAAAAAGCCTTTAGCCTTTTTACCATATCTTCCAATTGAAATTCTCATTTTGGGTAACAGAGTCATTCATTCAATCATGGCTTTATTCAACAGTAAAGGAATCACAGAGTGCAACAGGTTTGCCAAGCCCAGGAGATCTGCAAAAAGATTAATATTTGAAAATTTAACAATCATCATCATAATGATTGTTAAGGCTGCCAACATATACTGTTGAGCATTTTCCCCAAGGGAGGTCCTCATCAAGCCCTTCAGCCATATCGCTCCATTGATCCCTCACAATCACTATTGGAGATATGACCTATTGTAGCTTCCCCTTTGCGGAGAGGAAACTGAAGGTCAGAGCGATTAAGAATTTGGCTGAGGCCACACAGTGAGTGAGGGCGAAGCTGAAATGTAAACACAGATCAGTCCAGTTTTAGAAAATAATGATACATGTTTTCAAGTATGTTTTTAAGACCTATTCTGCCATCAGTTCTTCACCTAAATAGTCGATGAAAATACTTAAAATGTCAGACCCCCTCATAAAATGTTTGCTAAGGACCTTCTCTCTGATGGTTATTGGTTTGTTAATCAACATCTGTGGGATTTGAATGAGATTTAAATGATTACCCAACTACAAATTCACCTAAAATTACTATAAACTTGGCCACATTGCTCCTTGCTGAGATTTTGTCACATACCTTTAAGGCCATAGTTTCCTTAAACTCTTAGTCTAGTAGCCTTTTTTAAAAGTCCTTGATCTTACTCAAGCCATGGCGGCAAGTAGGTCTCATACCTTTCCTTCTTGTAGTATTTACCATCTGCAGTAACCTCTTCTAGAATTTGCTGGAAATCAGGGTCAGGACTAGTCTATTTTTGGGAATCCACCTTGACTCTTTCAGAAACCTTGGACAATTCTTCCCTATGACCCATCATGTTTTCTACTGAATCCCACAATGCTATTGATTTGATGTGGAAACTCCATGTCTCACATGAGTTATGGCAAACCTGCATTGTCGCAAGTAGCATCAACATTATCCAAGTATCCAGTTATCCAGTTGTTGTAGGATTCAGTGATGTCATTTACCAGGTACCGTGCAGAGCTGAAATTACTTTGAGTAAAAATGGCAGCCTTGGGCTGAGCCTACTCTGCAGATATGTGTTCTTTAGGTCTGCACAGTGTTTTGAAAAATTCTAAATTCCTTGAGGACATTAAAAAAATCTGGGAAAGGTAAGTATAAAATTATTCAGGGTTCTGGTTTGTCTTGAAAAATTTAAAGATTGGACAGAATTGTTCAGCATGCCTTTATGGCTAATGATGAGCTGGAGCAGCAGTAGCTGTGGTCCCCAGCCCCCTGCTCCCCGGGTCCTCTCACTTAGCTCCACACGGTCACATCTGCATACACATCACCCTTGTATTTACCTGTCTAGTCCCTGTAGTCATCTGGGGTATGCAGGAACCCTGAACTCCTGTTCCAGAATTAATGCTTCATTCTTAACAATGCATGCTGATCCTTTCTAGCTTTAAAATCTTGTTCCTCAGGGGAGAAGGTAGAAGCAAAATAAGAACGAAGAACTTCTGCTTTCTCTCTGTCATCTGTTCTAGTTGCATCATCTACTCCTGATCCCTTCCTTTTCCTCTTGCTCCAAACATAGCTCAGAAAAGCCCTTTTTTAATCATCCTTTGCATTTTTTGCAAGCCTCAGCTCTTTCTAGGGTTTTGTCTCCTAATAGTCTTCTTCCATAAGCAATGTCAGTTTGCATTTGTTTAAGTGTGGGACGGTGCAGCATAGAACAACACCCCTGCAAAAACAACTAAAGTAGAAATATAGCCACATTTCGAAGTTTGCAGTGGGATCTACTACATCAAGAAAAAAAAATGTTTATGCAGTTTAGAAAAAAATCTTCATAAAAACATTTAAGAGATTTTAAAAAAAAAAAAAGAGTCCTAAAGGGTTTTGAGAAATACATATATTTACACATTCAGTACCAACCTGGGTGTCAAATGTGTCTACCTCTCTGACTTATGGCAGGTCCAGGCAGAGTTTAGCTTGACCTAGAGACCGGATGCCAAACTTAGTCCTTATCATACTCTTACCAAATGCTCAGTTCAGTTTCCATAATGCATAGATCCAGTGATATTTGGTGTGGTACCTGCGTAATGTGATGTTATTTGCAATGCAGGTTTGCCATAACTCATATTATAAGACATGGAGTTTTCAAATCAAATTGTCATTGGATGTTAATGATATATACTCCTGCTGTCTTAAAACAGGGCTGGAGGGAAGCCTTTCAGGGTGTCAAGATAAGCTGGCGTTTAACAAGAGTAGCAAGAGTGATCATGTTAAAATGTAAATCAGATCATATCTCATTTCCTCCAATGCCTGTAGATTAAAACCCAACTCCTACCACGGCCTTCACCGCCTTATGTGAGCCCACCCTGGCCTCTTCTCCCAGCCCATCTCTGGCTACTCCTGCCTCGCTCTTTTCTTTCCAGCTACATGGACTTCATCTCTGGCTACTCCTGCCTCGCTCTTTTCTTTCCAGCTACATGGACTTCATCTCTGGCTACTCCTGCCTCGCTCTTTTCTTTCCAGCTACATGGACTTCATCTCTGGCTACTCCTGCCTCGCTCTTTTCTTTCCAGCTACATGGACTTCATCTCTGGCTACTCCTGCCTTGATCTTTTCTTTCCAGCTACATGGACTTCATCTCTGCTCCTTGAAGAGGCCAAGCTTGTTCCCACCTCAGGCCTTTGCTTTTGCTTCTGCCAGAGACGGTTTTCTTCCCCAGCTTCATGAGGCTGCCATTCTCATCGCACTGGAAATTACCACCAGCTGAAATATTCATGCCCTAAAGTGGGCCTTCCCTGAACACCCTGATTAAAACAGCCCCACCCTCTGCCACTCTCTAATCCCTTAGCCAGATTTATGTGTCTTCATAACACTAAACATACAGATTATTTTACTTGTTTGTGATCTATGTATTAGTTCATTTCTGTTGCTTATAACAGAATACCTGAAACTGGGTACTTTATAAAGAACTAAAATGTATTTCTTACAGTTTGGAGGCTGGGAAGTTCAAGGTCCTGAGAACACATCTGTTGAGGACATTTCTTTTGTTGGGAACTCCCTACAGGTTCCTGTGTCCTATGGTGGGCAGAGTGTCACATGGCAATTCTGGGCTGAGCAAGAAACAGCTAATCTGCTCACTCCCTCTCCTTATATGGCCATCAGAACTACGCCCATGACTACATGAATGGATCAATCCATTCATGAGGGCACAGTCCTCACAATTTAATCACCTCTTAAAGACACCACCTTTCAAATACCATAATTGGGTTTTTTTTTTTTTTTTACCCTCTTAACACTATTGCAATGGAGATCAAATTTCCAGTATATGAACTTTTGGGGGACACATTTGACTCATGACAGTCTATCTACCCATAAGAATAGAAACTTAATAAAGGCAGGTTATTGATCTGTCTTGTTTCCTTCTATATCTCCATATCCCCAGAATCTAGTATAATGCCTGGCATTTAGTAGGTGCTCCATAGGTATTTTTATATACAGGCCCAAAGGCAAATGAGCAGCGGTGACTAAGGAAATGAAATGTTAGCATGGCCGGGGTAGATAAAATTCACTTTGTGCTGGGGTGTGTGTGAGTGTGTGTATGTATGTGTGCATGCATGTGTATGTATATTTGTGTGGGTGTGTGCCCATATGTATACATGCACATGTATATACATGTGTGTGAGAACGCTCTTGACAAGAAGTGAGGCTGGAGAGGAAATCAGAGGCCAGGCCAGGAAGGAATTATTAGCTGGGGGGAGAAGTCTGGACTTTAAACTCAGAGCAATGGGAAGCACTTCTAAACTCACGGCATAGTTGTTCATGCTGAGGGCCCTGCTGGCAGATTGCTGCTGGTGCTCAAATCTTATCTGCTACCACGTGGTAGTCTTAAGTTATTCACCCTGAGTTGGACTTTGTTTCCTCACCTGAAAATCGGAGAAACAATTCAAGGTCTTAGAGGGTAAATTCAAAAGACAATAGTACCCCAAATTAAACTGTACAATCAGAGAAATTTCAATCAAGATCCTAAGTGATTTTTTTAATGACAAGTTTAATCTACAAATTATATGGAAGAATTAATAAGCAGAAGAGCCAATAAAAACCTGATTTAAAAAAAAAAACACTCTGGTAGGGACAGGGAAGAGGTTACTGACCAACTTTATCAGACATAAGAATATATTCCTTAAAAATGTGATATCACTTTTCCAAAACTG
Source organism: Galeopterus variegatus (assembly GCF_000696425.1). Taxonomy (NCBI): domain Eukaryota; kingdom Metazoa; phylum Chordata; class Mammalia; order Dermoptera; family Cynocephalidae; genus Galeopterus; species Galeopterus variegatus. Next base: position 449,922 of record NW_007726766.1, read on the forward strand.
AGGCTAGCCAGAGAATTTCTGTGGGGAAGAGTTGCTGATAGGCCTGGACTGGCAGCGGGGGTGGGGAAAGTGGTGAGAACCAGTTGTTCCTGGTTGTGTGGAAAGTAGAGCCTCTGTTTCGAGTGAAGTCCATGGAACTGGTGACAGATGCCTTCTCACAAACTGGAGCAACACATTGGGCTCCAGTCCTTCTATCCTCCAACATCTTATCAGACAAGGCTAAAAAGCAACCCAAAAGAGCATACATGTTAGGGCTGGTTTTGCTAAAAAGAACCAAAAGTTCCCCCTTTCATGGGGGAAAGAAGGTGGAAAGCTAGGAAAGGAGAGAAAGAATTGCTTACCTAGGGATTGTCTCCATTTTCCTGGACTATTTTCAGACTAACCACATGGACACAAGTGTTCTCTCTCCTTTCTCCAAATAGTAACCACATGAACATAAGTGCCCTCTCCCTTTTCCCCAAATAGTACCTAGGAGAGACACTGCTATATACTCAACAAACCTATTCCTCTTTCTCCTGTGCACACTGCTAGACCATACTTCCCAGCATCCTTTGCAGTTAGATGCACCATGTGACCATGTTCAGGACAGCGGGAGAGAGGGGGAGGGGACAAAGAACAATTCTGGCCCAATACAGAAGAACCACCTGTGTATTCCTCCATTATCTCTTCTGCTGCTGGCTGAGCTGAGATGGCCCAAGAACCTGCCTGAAGGAGTATGGAGTCACCAGGTGGAGGGAGCCTGGATCCCTGAGTCTTCCCTTGGAGGAGAGCTGCCCAAGAGAGACAGCTGAGCAGAAACACTCAAGAAAGTATAATCTGAGTGCCCTATCACTATACCCAATAGCATCTACATTCAAAGACTGATGAATGACATTTAAAACAAATAAAACATACATAAACTCTAATTCTTATAAGGGTAACAAAAATTATTAGTGCTCCACCTGCTATATAGACAAATAACCATATGTTCCTGAAGTTCACATTATGTCAGAGCCAGTGTCTTGGGCACCAAATTCCACACTTTTTTCACTAAGTGCCTATAAGTGTATCAGTAGTAGGCATCTGGGGGACTCAGACTATAGCATATTGGAAGTGATGAAAAAAAGAGAAGGAAATAAAAGGACAGGAAAAAAATGTTTTTATAAATATTTTTAAATCAATCATTAAAATACTGGCAATAAAGGGTTGAAAAGTATTGTGGAATAGGGAGAAGAGCCATTCAAATAAAAACAAAAACTCTGAAATACCTTAGGATAAAGTTAACAAGAAATATAAAAGAAAATTTTTTACAGTTTTTAAAAGTTTCAAAATAAGATTTGGGGAAACATTTCAAGGTCTCAGAGGGTAAATTCAAAAGACAACACTACCCCTAATTAAACTGTGCATTGAGAGGAATTTCTATCAAGATCCTAAATGATTATTTTAATGACAAGTTGAACTCAAAGATCATATGGAAGAGTTAATAAGCAGAGAACCAAGAGATTAAAAAACAAAAACCTAACTGATAAGGAGAGTGAAGTGGTTATTGGCCTACTCTATTGGATAGAAGCATGTACTTCTTAAAAATATCACAAAGATGCAGGAATGGAAAAATAAAGTAATGCAACAGAGTACAGAGTCCTGAATGGGACAGGTTACATATGAGAGTTTAGTGTATTATGAAGGTACCCTTTCAAATTAGGGGAGAAAAGACAGATTGTTTAATACATAGTGTTGGGACAATTGGTTATCCATTTCTTTTTAATCTCCTACATAACTTTCATAGAAAAAATTACACAAGATATTTTAAATCTCAGTGGAAGATCTTTGTAAGCCTAATGCTAGAAAAAAATAAAGGAGTAAATTGATGAGGTTGTTTACCAAACACTAAAGCTTTTACATAGCAAAAAACATATGACAAATTTTAAAATAGAAATGATAAACTGCAAAAATATTTATAACACTTTTGATAATCAAAGTGTCTATATCCACTGTACATAAAAATCTGTTTTTAGGCAATAATAAAAAGATAAAAATACATATGAAAATAGACAAAAAACATAATGAGCCTTTTTGGAAGCTAACATGGCAGAAGGAGTAAACATTTTAAATGCACTTATCCGTTGACCCAACAAATATGCTTCTTTGGTTTAAGGCTATAATTCATCCAAGTGCTCAAAGATACATGTATAAGGATATTCTTTGCAAAGTTGGTGAGAAAAATGAGAATAAGCAAGAACTCATTGAAATGAAGAGTAATGGGAAGTGATTTTTCCCCCCCTAGGTACTAAGATATATTATGAAGCTTAAGATAGGAAAACAGCGTAGTACTGATGAAGGACTAGACAACGGAGCCGAAGAGACTGCGTGGAAACAGTATCTGATACATAACACAGCTGTGCCAGAGAACGGGGCACTGTGAGAGCGATGTCCTTAAGGTTTTGCTACTGCAGTGGTTGCAGCCCCTAGAACAATGCCTGGCACATCCGAGGTGGGAAAAAGGACTGGAAGAAAACATACCGGAATGGTATTGGGATGTCTTGCATCCTTTGTTTCGTCCTTCTAATCATATATGCATGTCATCGTCATTAGGAGAATGAACTTTTATACCAGACAATACTGTAGTTGACACCCAGCACTCCCTCTCATAGACAGATCTTAGTCTCCTATCCTAAACATTTGTGAGAAGAATGGTACCTCCTACATTGAGTGGTGAGAGAAATGAGATTGTGCCCATGAAGCACTTAGTAAATGTTACCTGCTGTTTAAAATGTTCCACAACTCATTTCCTTCCCCGTAAAGCTGGGAAAGAAAAAAGAAATAACATATGTGGAAGTCTTCAAAAAATTCATGGAAAGATTTGTATTATCTTTTAATGTTATTTTGTCAAGAACTTTTTGAAGTACCCTACCACGTTTAAGTAAAAAAACAAAATAAAAAAACCCAAAAAAGTAGATCTTTTTCTGCATTTTCCTGTGTCTTGTTTAGCATCTTTGCCAAATCTCTGGACAGTGAGATATCCCTGGAAAGAAACATTTCTCAGTGATTCTAACCCAAGACAATGCCCAAGAGAGGAGAGGGCTAAACCATCTGCTGCAAAGGATCACACGTTATCCTTCACGGTATTTTTTAACCAACACACTAAAAATAACATAAAGACAAACAACCTAATAACAAAAATGCACGTATTATTTTTACCTTCACTACCCCTATTTTTTAATTAAATAGGCAATTGGTGCTTATTTTTCAAATTTGGAAAGTACAGAAATGCACAAAGAAGAGCAGAATATTTTGGTTAATGTAGTTAAGTCAACTTGGCATCTGTTTTGTAAGCTTGTTTTTCATGTCATTGCAAGTCGTAAATATTTTCATATGTCATTAAATAATTTAAAACACATAAAGACTTGCTCCCTATGAAATAAAGACACTCCACTTCCTCTGAGGGCAAAGTGGTTTCTGTCATTGGCAAAGCAGTCTTCTGTTGGTAATAGAGAGCGACAGAGGAATCCACCTGTACTTGTTCTTACCAAAGATGCCCAGAGAGACACATGCTTTCTCCGGACGGAAGAGACAAGATGAGGATGTTCATGTGCCTGGTTCCATCTAATCTTATAGCTAATTAAGCAGTTCTAGGGAGAGAAGGGAGATGGGAGTGCTGAGCTCTTTCTCTCTGCTATTCAGCTGAGCACTCACACACTACACATGCACACACACACACACACACACACACACACTTATACATACCAAAATCTTAGTGGTATTCTCTGGATAGTGGAATAATGGGTGACTTTTATTTTCTTCTCTTTTGATCATCCATATTTTTAAAAAATTTTTTCTCTAATGAGCAATCAAAGGAAAGATAAGAATGATTGTGTGTTTCTTTTAAAACCATGAAAATATACTGTGATAAATATTTCTGGATGAAATACAATGGCCTCTATGGTGCACCGGCACCACCACTTTTTCATACAGTGTCAGGCAGCCATGGATAATGCCAGTCCCGATTTCCAGTGTGGTGGGATTTCCTGATGAAAAATGAACTTCTTGGGGTACCATGATCACTTTGGGGTGTCTGTCTGTCCCATCACTACATATTAAGCTTAATCCTTGTTTAAGGAGGACAGACTGTCAGGCATGAACTAACTGATTCTGTAATGTGCTATGCCATCCTGGAGACCCATCACCCATGTCTCTTACATCTGGGGGCAGTACATACAAATGTATATGTACACATATATAATTTATTGGATGGCTGGCTCATCAAGTATATTGGTTTTCATAGCTTCACTATTGTCAGCATATTTCAGATTGGATATGCTGCTGACATGGTTGAATGAAAAAATACTGACATTTTTCAGTATTGCACTTGACACTTTTAGTATTATTATTAGTTGTTTCATTCCATGTAGTACTATTGTCCGAATGGAACTGTGCTCAAAAAAAATCCAAGTGCTACTCAATTCTGAAGAGGTGCTTGGCTTTTGGGCATTTTCCTTTTACACCTCCCATGAAGTTGGGAAGGAAGCCACATCAAACCATGGTGCAAATTGCAGGTGACACCTGTTGCACAGAAAATTCCTGCAGAGCTAATTTGGAAATTGTTTCAGGAAGAGATCTTTTCTTGAAGAGAATGGTCTTGTTCAATCTCATCTTAATTAACAAAATGTATTCGTGATTCTAAGTAGGCTTCCTTTCCTACAGCAGCAGCCACCACATCTATCAGTCCTCAATAATTCCCTGCAAGGTGACATTTGACCTACATTTCTCATAAGCCCTCACAGCATCACCACAGCAAATAAGGCTCCAAGGTGTGTGTGTGTGTATGTGTGTGTGTGTGTGTGTGTGTGTGTGTGTAAACAAGGTTTTGTAGGAAGAAATTTTAAAAATACATTTATTCTTCTATGCTGCAAAGGACTGACATGTGTTTGCGTATAAATGGAGTCATTACATATTCAAAGTTTAATTTTTATCCAAATGTCCCAGAAAGAAGAGGATTCCAGAAACAGGCCACCTCATTGTAAGCTAGAACTTGAGTTATTTCCTTATAAAGGGCTGTTTCTAGGGAGCTGGCTGCCAGGGTGTGAAGAGCTGGGTAGGCACATTCTGAGGTCATGTTGCAGAAGACACTTGCTCAGCAAAGGGGATTCTGTCATCTGTTAGCTTACGGTTTTAAAGAGCAGCTTTCTCTAGTTGAAGTTTCTTAGTAGCTGTATTAGTCCGTTTCTGTTGGTTGTAACAAAATACTTGGAAATGGGTACTTTGTAAGAAAGGGAAATTTATTCCTTACAGTTTTGGAGGCTGAGAAGTCCAAAGTCCAGAGAACACATCTGATGAGGGTCTTCCTTGGTGGTGGCTTCAGTGACACAGGATATCAAATTGTGAGATGGCAGAAGCAGAAAAAGAGACTCTTATGTGCTCTTCTTTCAAAACCATCAGAACAACACCCATGACCACCATTATTAATTCATTCATTAGGGCGTGGTCCTCAGAATCTAATTACCTCTTCAAAGCACCACCTTTTAATTATCATAATAGGATTCCCCACCCTCAACTGTTACAATGGGGATTAAGCTTCAATACATAAAACTTGGGGGACACAATTCAATCCATATCTGTAATTGACCCCTCTCCAAAGCCCTGGACATAGTTTAAAGTTGAGTGTTCTGAAATAATCAGTGTTTACTCAGTAATGCAATATGGTGCTCCAGTGAGCATCTCTTGAACAGAAGGGGATTCCTCTGGAATATGTAGACACCTCAGGTCCTAATTCCTTGGACCTGTTGAGAAGACATGTTTTTCTCTTCCTGGGTTGCTGTCAAAACAGAATGGGTATATTTCTATCAATAAAACAGTGCTCTGACAATTTGTCCCTGGAGATAAATGGCCTTTTCCATAGAGGCTTTAAATAGGAGTCATAATGGCAGTGAATGGAACGGATTTGAATAATTGGGTCGTTCTCCATAAATCCTCATCTTCCACATGAGACAGTTTCCAGGGCTATATGTTAGCTTGCAGGCTGTATGTGGTGAGGACATGATTGTGCACTGTGCAGGGATGATAGGTAAGTACATTGCAGATGGTTGGGATGTGGAAAGCACTTAACTCCCTGTTTTCCCTATAGAATTTGTCTTGTTCACCAAAGAAATGCTCTTATTAGTTTTGTTTTTGTTTTTGTTTTTATTGCTAAAAACACAATACTTACAGGGCTAACAGGAGCCATCTTTACTCACTTGATTTGAAATCAGCTTTTTACTGTAAATATATTTGATGCATTTTGTTTATAACAGGTGAAAATAAAATCATCCCATTAAGATGAAATAAAAACCAGGTTATTTTCTCATAAACTTGAAAGATGTCTTCTTGAAGTATGCTGACTTCAGTACTAGAGGAGATGAGCCATCTCATCCCTTCCATTTGGACATTTCTCAGTATCCTAACTTGAGATAAGATAGCATTTACTATATGTGTATACTAATCTTCTGGATTTCGAGCTCCCCCAGGGTAGGGGCCATTTTTATCCAGAGCACCTAACAATTCATAGCATCTAAAAAAGCATAGTATATGGTTTTTCGAGTGTCATTATTTTTTTACTCCAAAGAGGAGCCGCCTTGAGCCATTTACGTATACTAAGCTTTCTTCTGAAATTAGCTTGGAGTAAACCATGGTTCCATTTTGAGGGTACCAATTTTCTAGGAAATGTTAGTGAGTTGACAGGTGACCTTTAAGAGAAATAGGACACATGGGAAACTGATGAGTGGTGGAAATTCTGCCAGATCAGTGCTATGGGCGAAGAATCAGATCACATTTTCCAGAACTGTTTTTCGTAAATGGAATTGACCTGAAGGTGGTCCACCATTCTGAATTGACCAAACTCAGAGGACAAATTCATGGGGAGGTAGATATTTAAAAGAACAGATGTGTAGGGATCTCGCCAATCCTAAATTTATCCCTAAACTTATCTGTTGAATCCAAGAGCATTTATTTTCCATTAAGAGAGAAATGCTGAGTGATTTTTTTTTTCATTAGTATGAAAGTATAACTTGTTGACATCACTGAAAGCTTAACAAATATACTGGGGATTTTTCCCTTTTCTCTTCTTATTTTGTTTATTCCCTATGCTAACAAACTGGGTCAGGTTGGATCCTGTCTTGACAAGGAATCAAGGCCAATTTTGACAAAGCCATAAGGTAGACACAGCTGGTCTCCAAAGCCTGGTAGCCTTCCCTTACTACTTCCTTCCTTAGACTCTGCAGGGGCCTCCCTCTTGTGTACCCTCTCACCTTGATGACCCAGCTCTTCGACACCTTCCCTGCTGGGACCACATCCTCTCTTAGGGAACAATAGCACCGAGGTTTCCGGGCCATGAACCCTGGATCCAAGTAGACATGAACTTCAGTCTCTCCATGACCAATGACTTGATGTCTTACCCCAAGCAATTATTTAATCTCTCAGAGTCTCAATGTTTTCATCTGCAAAATGGGCACAAATAACAGAAACTAAATCTTAGGGTTCCTATGAAAATTAAATGAGGTAACACATGCAACATTTTTCTTATTCTAGGAGTTGGCATGTTGTACTATCTCAATACATTTTGGCTATCCTAATTGTGATGACTTATTATGACTTAATGTCATGACTGTCATTACTGATGGTAATCGGAGAAACTAACCTTTAACAGGAAGCTACGTATTCAATGTTTCCAGTCTGGATTCAATATATTTAATTAGGTGTGTGTGTGCGAGTGTGTGTGTGTGTGTGTGTGTGTGTGTGTATTTAAGATGTTCGACCTTTAAAAAGGGAATATCTATTTATTCTCAGGTCCTCCCAAGGCAGGTCACCAATAAATAGGGGTTGATTGAATGACTAAGAACAGCAGTGACCCTCCTACTGGTGCTGCTAAATTCACCCTCAGGATAGCTACCTAACTCACTTGCAAGTGATCTGTCCGGAAATCCCTCCTGCAAGAAAAAGTTTGGGGTAAGGGATACAGAAAAACCATTATTTCCCCCTCTCTTCCAGTCTCCTAATAAAACCAGCCTCTCCCAGTTTCTTTTCTAGCTATTCTGTTTTTTATGACATAGAATGCTTAGGTGATGTGCCAATAAGTAGTATATGAATACTTAATGAAGGTAGAATGAATTATAAATGGCATGGAATTTATCTACATTCCTTCCTTGCTGATGGAAGAATGCTTCTTTATCTTCTATCAAGATGTATAGGAGTTAGTAGGTGAGAAAATATCCTAGTTGATAAATTTAAAAATTATTACCGGATGCTATCTTAGGTTACATGGAACCCAATACCATGTGGGAGAGAGGGAAGAGTTTGACCAGGAAGCATGGTGAATATGATGCTGGCAGGAGAGAGATTGGAGTGGTCCCTAAGGGCACAATTACTGCTAGAGCAGAGAGCTCAGAATAGAGGCAGATAAAGGATTGGGTGGGAATTGTAGTTACCACTTACTCACTGTGATTGAGTACCAGTTAGGCAGAGGTCTGAGAAGGGTTTCTAGCACTTTGATTGCGAGGAGAAGCTATTGAATGACATAAGCTAGAGAAGGGACTTCTGTATCATTTTTCCATCCCAAAGCCATTTGTCAACAGCTAGTTCCATAAATACAGTGAACTCTCATTAGGAAAGGTAGTGGATAAACCTCTATATTGCAAAAGCTTAATGTAAAATTTATTTCTTGCTCACATAATCGGCAGCTCTCCTGGGTGACTCTCCTCCGAGTGTTGATTCGAGGGTGTAGATTCTTTCCATCTGTGGCTCTGTTGTCTTCATTCTGTGGTTCCCAAGAGCACTCAAGAGGTCATCTCCATTTCAGCAACTGGAGGAGGCGCTAGCAGGGCAGTTTTCATGGGCTGAGTCTGGACATGGAGCTCTTTGACTCTGTCCAGATTCCTCCGGCCAGGCCTTTGTCACATGGCCATGCTCCCTCCAAAGAAACTGGGAAATGTAGTCTAGCTCTCCAGGTGGAAGCAGCAGCAAATCTGATGATCAAGTAGCTGTGTCTGCCACATTGCTCAGATCTCAAAAAATATATATACCCTGAAAAAATAGTAGGGTACAAATTATTGCAGAAATGTCTTCTTATAGAGTGTTTGCAAACTCTTTTTTAAAAATCCCTTTCAGAGTATTGTGTTTGCATGCAAATGGTGGAAATTCCAGTTATAAATTATGTTAATTTCTGGGAGTTTCCTCGGTAATTGTTCATAAGTTCTATTCATGTTAATATAAAATTCTCTTTAAATTGCATATATAATTAAGGCACAAAATAAATATGTGTATCATTATTGAAAATGTAGATAATACAGCAATAGATAGAGAAGAAATTTAGAGTCATTCATAATTTAACCTGTGTTAACTTGTTTTATGTCGTTCTAGTCCTTTCTTTTCCACCCAAAATTATCTACTATATCATGAGTCAGCAAACTTTTTCTATAAAGAACCAAATAGTAAATATTTTAGGCTTTGCAGGCCGTGCTGTCTCTATTGCAACTACTCAATTCTGCTATTGTAGCACAAAAGCAGCCATAGACCATAAGTAAATAAATGGATGTTACTGCATTCCAATAAAACTTTATTTACAATAACAGGCAGGGGATGGGCTTTGGCCCACAGGCCAAAGTTCGCCAACCCCTGCAGTACATGATGGATACGAAGTAATATATGCAAGCACATGTCATGCTCAGTAAATATTAATTTGTTCTGTTTAGCTTGAAATGAATACAGTTGTATGACGTCTAAGCATTTAAACCTCAATGGATACATATTTAGATAGGAATAGCAAAAGACTAGAAGCTTAGCCTTAAACTCTGAAAGAAGTTTGGAGGCTTTGGAGAAGGGAATGTTTTTACTTTATTTCCTTCCTTGTTATTTGGATTTTTTTTCAATGAGCATATTTTGCTATTATAATAAAAAATGTATTTTAAATGTATATATTTCAAACTTTTTGCTGACTCAGAAAAGAATGCTTCATTTTGATCCTCAACATGTAATTTGTTTGCATTTCCCCTTAACCAGCTACAGTTGTGTTTCAAGACTGTAGCTTGAACCACAAAATAACACTGAAAGAGTTTAGGCATACAGCCTGAACTGCTTCCAGGAAGGCAAGGTCACAACTTCCTCTTTTGACAATTTAGCTGACAGGGCCATTGGTAAACGGGAAGGGGAGTGGTCTTTAAGGAGCTTCCTTGTGTCCCTTCGCACAGCTCTCTGTTACCACTATTGTGCCACTGTGTTGTGATCTTACTATCCTCTGTGGACAGGCAGGGCACATAAACCCGTGGACAGTAGGCACATAAAAACACTTATTGAATGACTGCTTGAATTATCTAACCTTTTTTCCCAGTTACTAGCACAAAGCCTGGTATGTATTAAACAAATCCATGCTAGAATTAATTGGATGGATCCAGCAAACTGAAGGCAATGGGTAGCACTTATTTATGGGCAAGGTTGCCTGGTTCCTTTCGGCTTTCTGGGGATGTGGCTCACCCTGCTAAAATTACAGTAAAGAGACACATTTCATGAGACTTCAGAAGTGTTGCTGGACAGGTAAGATGACCTTATGTCGGGTGACATTAACCTAAATTAACTTTAGACGGCATCCTGTGGCCATTATCATGAAGAAGAAAAGAGACATCAGTGTCTATTGTCTGCTGGGGTAATAAACAGAGTTTTTCACCAGGCTTCCTTCTCATTTATTGTGTGCTGCTTGGTGTCTTTTCGAAATAGAAAAACGTAAAAATTTTAAATGTGGCCTCATTTTTTTTTTTTTTCTGATTTCACTTTTTACCAGGTCCTGGTTTCTCTCTTAATTTCTCCCTGGACCGCAATTCTGATTACTATCCATCTACCCAGATGTCAGTCAAATATTATACTTTCTTTGTAAAATAGGAATAAAACAGCTGGACAAAATAATAGCCTTATAAAAAATACATTTTCACACAACAGCATTGTTTGGACTTCAGGACAATTGTAGAAATCATTAGATAATATCTTCTTTAGAGATTCAGCATGTTCTTCACTAGATTACTATCAGACCAGGGGGAAAAAAGCCTCGTTATTATTCGAATCAGTTTACAGCAACTCATGAATTAGAAGCTCACACCCGAAGGAGTATTTTCAGCTTAATGGAAACAATTTATCTAACACTTGGAATTCTTTACGAGAGTCTACATTGATAGATGGACGTTTCTCCAATGCAGGTACATTTTACGGTAGGCTGTTTCATGCAAGTTAGCATCTGTGAAAAAGTAAAGCCAATAAAAGACAGTTTCCATTTAATAAGGGAACACTGCAAATGACCTAAAAATCACAATTTTATAAATTGTGCTAACATCAAGTCTATGAGAATGCAAGTGGGCATATTTGTTTTTAAACAACATTTACTGGTCCGCTCCGGTTTGAACACAATGAGATGACTCGTTGATTTTAGGGGGAGAACTGATGTTAATGGAAAGTTATACTCTCAGCATGGATTGCTTAATAATAAGGGAACACTATGGAAACAGGAACATGTGTTTCCCCCAAGGTTTTTAGAGTTGTCTAAGAAGAGAGCAATTGTTTAAGAGGTGGCTATGAATCCTGAACTATTCTGAAAAGAGGCATCTGCCCACCTTAAAAAGAACGTCCAAATGTCAAAAGTCAGAAGTCCATAAGCTTAACTGGCCACTGCTGAAATTCTCTGGGGTGAGGAGCAGGAAAAGACTTAAGATCTAATCTTGAAACTTTTCTAGAGAGTTAGCCAGGGGATCTGAGTTTATTATAGTTTATTAGTGAATCATAGTTTATTAGTGCCAGAGGGGAGCTTAGAATTCACGTGGTCCAACCATCTCTATTTTACACATGGAGAAACTGAGTCCCAGTAAAAGAAAATAACTTCTTTGATGTCACTCAGGGGGTTGGTGGGAGACTCTTCACTGGAGTCCAGATCTGCTTCTATCCTGAATCTATTCTGCTTTAGTTTGAGTTTAGAGCATTCTGCCTTGTGCATAGTCGTTGATTTATAAATGTTTGCTCCATGCATATGTAAAGAGGTGATATTTTAATTCCCCTAGAATGAGGTGAGGCAGGAAGTAGAACTTAGAAAGTTGAATGGAGAACACACAATTACTTCCCGGGCCAAAGCAGTATTTCCGAGAGGATGGAAATCTGGCTGAGAAAATAACGAGGAGAGATCAGGGTATCTCACCCGTGGCTGGGGGCAGACCGCCCTAGGTGATTATGTGTTTGGGAGGCTGGGTGCTCAGCCAGGTGGTTCACGGATAGGCTGAGATTCATGCTGGGCATTCAGGGGATGCAGGCTGTCCATAGCTCCTGCTCAGTCAGGGCTGGCAGTGGCGGAAGGTTGCGGAGGCGGGCATGAATGGATTCGACCCCCCGCTCTGCCACTTACCAGCTATCTGACCTGGGCGAATCCCAGATCCTCCTCTTCCTGTGACTCTTAACAAGTCAGTTAACCTCCCAAAGCCTCGTTGTACTTCACACTAAAATATGAAGAACATAGCACTTACCTCAGGGTGTTGTTTTGAGGTTACATGACAAGGCAGAGACTCAGTGAATGTCCACTTCAGTAAATTCAGTTCATTTTAGGGATATATTAATTGTTTGCTTTGTTCAAGATAAAATCCTTGCAATGTCCTGGATTAATTATTCCTCAGTTGTGGGGGATTTTTTGTTTTATTTTGTTTTGATAATGAGCAGAAATACTGAAAGATTTATGATATGGTTTTGTTTACATCAACTTGTTTGATGCTCTAGAATTTTCTGACTGAATTATGCATGAGGTTGTACTGGACTTGGGAATAGAAGCCCCATTCAGGTTAATGGCAGGTCCTAGATGTCCAAGCACCAGCTTAGTCCCACTTGGTCACGTGAACTCTCTGTCCCCTTTGGGATCCAGAACCAGGGTGGCTCTCTGTGGCTCGGACACTGTTGCAGTGACAATCTGAATGTCATCCAGGGAGAGAGACATCCTTACAAGGGCAAGCCATTGCTGTCTCTTCTCATGATGGAGATGCAGAGAATTTCTGCCGTTCTGCTTCTCACCACATCCCCTCTGGAACAGATCACCAACTGTCCCTTATTGTTCTGTGTTTTTGAAGTAGTTTTTTCTCAAAATAAAAGCTAACCTACTCATTTTTTTTAAATGTGGCACCATCTCACCCAGTCTCCCCAAAGACAACCATTGTCAGTTTCCATCTTTCCAGTAGACATTTTTGTGTACATGTGTAGTGACCACAGTGTGCACATCATTTTGAATATACCCAGTTTATAATGGTGTGCATTTCCTCTATATTGCTGGAAACTCTTGCTAAACCAATCTTTATTTCTTAAATGCAGCATTCAGAGCCACAGAGAAGTGACTTCAATCCCCTTAATCTGTAATAGGGCTTTAACTTTTACAAAACGTTTTCAAAACTTTAGCTATCATAACACTGTAACTTAGGAATGGAGGGAATTTGTAATTTATCACTCAAGCAGAGTCACTTCTAGAGGTGAAAGGGTGCTATTAATAATCACGCCAGGACAACAAGTGTAACCTGGGACTGTTCTGGGCATAATGAGACATGCACACCCCAGCTAGGCAAGACTGGGGCAATCTCAGGTTACTAGTGAAGAAACAGAGGGCAAGTAGCTGTTCAGAGACACGTACTAGTAACTGGCAGAGCTGAACTTAGAGCCCAAGCTTTGAGGTTCCTAATCTATTGCTCTACAAACGATACCCTGGTGCCACTCCCAGATGACCTGTGTAGCTTTGTAAATATGGTAGAGAGACACATACCCTTGTATTTATGAACTGAGATAAAAAAAAAAAAACTCACTCCCTCCCTCCCCTCTCTCCTTTTTTTTCTTTAGGTATCTCTCTCTTCCTGCCTCTCTCTTTCTTTCAATTTCTCAATGACCCCTAAACCAGGTTACTGACATTTTGTGAGAGGGCATACTGTCTGAAGAGAGGCTTTCTATTGGGGATTAAACTCCCCCCTTAATAAGAGTCAGTATCTGACATATTATTTTTATTAAGAATGGTCTGCTCAAGAGAAGGTCTTGAATGCTTACCATAGTGTCTTCTAAGGCCTGAAAGCTGATTTGAAATAACATCTATAGTACACCATACTCAAAACATTTAGGAGCAATTATAATAATAAAAGGGCCCAAGGGAATTGGAATATTTCAAAATCATGTGACAAGGGAGACTCTGATGGAAATGAGGTACTTTGCTGCCAATCAGTCAACAAAGAGCATTCTGTACTCTTTTCCTCTATCCTTTCCTGACTCTGTTGGAGCATATACAGCTTTGACATCCAGCTAGGATCTGTGGGCAGCCCTGGACAGTGGAGAAGGACCCAGGAGGGCACCTGAGCACCGAGGTTAGCGCCTGCACTCTGGACTTAGCCTAACACAGGTTTCGAATCCCAGCTCAGTCCCCTACTCACTGTGTGTTTTTGACATGCAACATTTCCTAAGCCTTAATCTCTTCATCTGTAAAACGGGTTGTTGTAAAGAGTAAAATAGATTAAACAATCATTGCTTCTCGTGGGAAATGATATATAAAAACAGATCTGTATGCATTTTTGGCATTTCGTTTTTATCCTCATTATTAATTTTTGCCCCAAAATGAACTACACTCCCATATCCACACCAGGCTTGTGTTCTGATCAGTTGGTGTTCTTTTAAAGATGCCACCAAATGCTGATTCTCTTGGTGCATGCAATGCAATTAGCAGACGTGACTCATCAATGAAATCAATCTGAGATTTCCAATGGACTCTGAAGCGAGTTGCTATGATAAGGGAAGATTGTGGGAAGGGCAGTGATCTGTCAAAGTCCTTCAAAGCAGCATTCAATGGCTTCTTTCTGGAGCTCTGCAGCTAGGAAACGTTCAGCACAGCTTTGGCGACTGATGGATGAAGCATGTCTCAGCATTTCCAATGATCCAGTAAGCATGTTGACATCCTCCCAAAGCTGGCCCGAATCTTTCTGCAAGGATCTTCTGCAAGGATCCACGGGCTCCCTATGTGTTAGGCACCTTGCCCTTACCCTGTTTTATTTAATTATTCCCACGGCCCTTAAGATGCATTCAATTATCCCTGCTCTTGCCATTTTTTAAATATAAGGAAACTTAGGCTCAGTTAAAGAACTTGCCCAAGGTTATACAACTCATAAACAGAGAGCCATGCTTTGAAATTGTATCTGTCTGACTGTAAAATCCATGCTGCTTTTCCTTAATATTTTAATTTTCATTATTAAAGTCATATATGTGTATCATAAGAAACTTTGAAAGTATAAAAAAGAAAGTAAACATTGTACATACTCCTAGAAATAATTAATATTTTCGTTTTGCTGTAAATCTTCCTTGTTGATTTTCCTATAGGACTCTGTGTGAGTGTGTGTTTGTGTGTAGAAATGATAATGACAAAGGAATTTTACTATAATACCAATTTTTATTTCTTGCTTTACTCATTTAATATTCTATTGTGATTTCTCCCAGGTAATTAGCATTATTAACTATTCTTCAAAAATAATGGGTTACAGATGGAATAACATTTCTTCACACATATGTGTTTGTATATATATATATTTGTGTGTATATATGTGTATATATATTTATATAAATAAGTATATATAAATATATACACACATGCGTATATATATTTGTGTGTGTATGTATATATAAACATATATACATGTGTATATATATATTTGTGTGTATATATGTATGTATATATAATATTTATTAATCCTTTGTCTTTAGACATTTTGGTTGCTTCCAGTTTTTCTCAATCATAAGAAACACTTAGATGAAAATCTTTGTTAAAAAGAAAAGCCATAACAGGTGTTCTACCATTTACTGAGGATCTTTCACGTGTTTGTAGGATGTTATCTACATCATTTAACTCAATCCTCCAAACAACCCTATGAGGTAGGTGTTGTTATTATTGCCACTTTACTGATTAAAAATCTGGGACTTAAAGGATAACATACGTTAACCGGACAGACGCAGATAACTGGTGACAGAGGAAGAGCAGAAGGCCAGACTTGCAGAAGTCAAAGCCGGCGTTCTCCCCCACGAGGCCTCCCTCCATCTCTGCTTTTGTTTCTGATATTATTTTGTTAGGATTTGTTCCTAGAAGGGGAGCTGCTGGGTACAAGAACAAGTACTTCTCTCCAGTTTTTGAAATCAATTACTAAATTAACCTCCATAAGATGTATTCTCCCTCCAGCTATGTGAAAAGTGGCTTACCCCTCAGCACAGTGCTGCCGTCCCCTGCGAAGTCCAGGCTCAAGCCACCCACCAGTCTGCTTTCAGACTCAGATGGTCCTCTGGGCAGTACAGCTGCCAGATATGGCCTGGAGGTGATGTCCCCATCTGGTGGTCATCTGATTGGTCAACATGAAGTACATGTGTTTGGCAGAGGTTGGGGTGGGATGGGGGATGAGACATTTAGTCTCTTCCCAAAAGTAGTCCACCATCTCTGATGTTGGAGCAGATGTTTAAAGATTTTCCCAGCAGGAAGTAAAGTGACTTGCCCCAGGTCACCTCGGACTCCAAGGAGACAGGCAAGAAATCTTCCATCAGTTTTGCTCCTTAGCCCTGACTGCCTTGCATTGGATTCGTCCTTACTTGGAGTGAGCCCAGCAAAATGATCTCACTTTTGTCACCTCCCTCCCACCTGACCCCTAACCAGTCTCACTGGACTCTGTCCTTAATCCCTGCTCTGCAGCCCTTCAAAGACAAGGACTTGCCTGACACACGCTAACCTTCTGCTCGCACGTGCTGCTGGCTGGCGTGCAAATGCTTCCTGCACATTGATGTGGATTAAGTCCACATGGCTCCAGGACCAAGTTCCCCCAGAGTGGTCGGGTGAGGTTTACCCTTTGGGGGAGTGAGCTGTTCCCTCTCAGGTTTGTTGGCTTTTCCTACTCCCATGGGTTTTCAAGGCCTCTCTTCAGTCACATTGGCTATTGGGAGACGGAATTTCTTGAGTAAAATAATATTCTCTGGAAGCATCTCTTTATGGAGCTCTTTTTAAAAATCCTTGCTTATTACTGTATTTTTTTTTTTGGTAGCTTCCCAAATTATTTCAAGAATTATGTAATTGCTGATGACTTAGTTCTCTTTCTCAGCAAAACACCTTCAATCCCCATGTATTAGTTTTCTGGGCCTGCTATAACAGATTCCCACAAATTTGGTGGCTTAAAACACAGTTCTGGAGGCTAAAAGTCTGAGATTAAGGTGTAAGTAGGGCCATGCTCCCTCTGAAGGGTCTTGGGGAGAATTCGTTCCCTGCCTCTCTCCTACTTTCTGGTGGCTCCTGGTGAGCCTTGGCTTTCCTTGGCTTCTGGCTGCCTTTCAGTCTCTGCCTCCATCCTCACATGGCCTTCTGCGTTCCCTGCCTCTCTCCTACTTTCTGGTGGCTCCTGGTGAGCCTTTGGCTTTCCTTGGCTTCTGGCTGCCTTTCAGTCTCTGCCTCCATCCTCACATGGCCTTCTGCTCTGTGTCTCTCTGTATCCAAATCTCTCTCCCCTAACCTCTGTCTTTCTCTCATAAAGATACCAGCCATTGGATTTAGGGTCCCCCCTCAATCCAGGATGACTTCACTTCAAGATCCTTAACTAATTACTCATGCAAAGACTCCATTTCAAAATAAGGTTACCTTCTGAGGTTCCTAGTGTACATAAATTTGGGGGAACACTATTTAACCTATTACAGCCCCTAACATCTTTCTTCTTGCTATGGAAAGGAACAAATAATTGTCTTTCCTCTTCTTTTCCATGCTGTACTTTCACAGCTGACAATCTTAAATGCACCAATGCATGCACCAAGAAGGGATCTTTATTATTCTAGTCTGGAGCTGCCCAGTAGAACTTCCTGCACTTATGGAAATGTTCTATATCTGTGCTGTTCAATATGGTAGCCACTAGCCACATGTGGCTACTGAGTAGTTTGGATGGGGCTAGTGTCACTGAGGGATTGAATTGTTCATTCTACATTTGTATTTAAATAGCCATATATTGGACAGCACAGGCCTAAGATCTACTCATGGGTACTTATACTTAGTGGTAGAACTAGGTCCCTTCAATTTCAGGAATAGGCAAACTATGGCCCCTGAGGAGACTTTGGTGCACTGCCTTTTTTGAATAGCTGTGAGTTTAGAATATTTTTTAATGTTTTTAAAGGGCTGATAATAATCAAAAGAGAATAATATGACTTATGAAAATGATATGAAATTCACATTTTGATGCCCATAAATAAAGTTTTATTAGAATACAGACACACCCATTAATTTACTTATTATCTATTGCTGTTTTCGTACTACAGTGGCAGAGTTGAGCAGTGTCCTTGGGAAGTGTGTGGCCTGCAATACCAAAAATATTTACTAGCTGAGCTTTTACAGAAAAAGTTTGTAACTCTTACTCTAAACCTTCTATTCCCCCATTTTTAAGTGAGAAAGAGTACAGTTTGGGAGAAAGGAAAACAAGCACCTTCTGAGCATAGGGAAAATATTTCATGTGGCTCAGAAATTAGATATAAATGTCAAAAGCACAAATAGATTATTTAACTTGTAATGGTTTGGTTAAGTCAAAAGTGTTGTGTGCAATGGTGTAAGTAGCTTGCTTTTTCTCCCCCAAGACAGAGAATGAAAACAGCTGCCATGTATCAGCAGTCTATGGCGAGGAAAGGGATTCTGCATAACAATTCATGAGTGACTCCATCCATGTGTGAACACAGACTTTAATGAACCCTCCCCAAATTGTGAGAGGGTGATTATGTCAGTAAGGAGCATTTACTAAGGGCTGCAGGGGACAGAGCCTGGCTGGGAAAGGTGCACAGATTTGTCCTTTCTGCTGCCAGTCCCCAGCTCTCCCACGCCAGGGAATAGGCCAAGAGGCAAGGGAGTCAAAGCGATAGTATCGCAGGGAGAGTATCAGAGATCTGCCTTAACTTATATGTTAAAAATAAAACAGCAGCCCATTCTAGAGTTCCATATTTTAATGGTTATAATTGGAAAGCACTTGAGATTGTGTTGTTCTGTGTGCTGACACTCCCCGGTTGGCATTTCCCAGGTACCACCTGCGTGCTGGGCACGAAGGTAATTCACAAGCCCGACACAGCTGGGGCCGCCCATGCTCTCATCTGTGTGTGAGGACGTGCTCCAAGGAAGCACATGAGGGGACCCACGAGGACGGCAGACCTAGGGCAGGGAGGGCCCCTTTTCTGGCTTTTCCTCATCATCACTCCTAGAAACGCACCATCTATTGCTTCCTTCTTTCATCCAGGTGGAAGTGGCACAACTCGAGGGAAAGGAGAACTTGAACAATGTCCAATGGGAAGGAATGTCGTAATTAGGGGAGTGGAAAATAGAACTGAGCAGAGGAATCTGGTTCTGAGTGTGCCTGTCTGGTCCCCAGTCTGTAAATAGGGACCTTGGTGAAGTGTGTGGGGCCAGAAAACCCCTCTGAAAAGCAAAACACAGCAAAGCAAATCGACAGCAATGAAATGTGAGGTCCCGAAGCACAGGGTTTTGCTGAATTTTATTTTCCATAATTTGTATTTCTCCATTGGTCTCTTTGGGTTCCCCAGTGATTGGTCTCAGCTGCTTCCATCCCATGACTGCTGGGCGTCTCCCATGCAGCATCCATGCTGGTTGTCCTGGCATTTTTTCTGTTTGCTTTGTCGTCTGCTGTCCTCTCTGCAGTCTATGTGACATGCATCTCTCGCTATGTGACTGTCTATGGTTTTGCATCTTGGACCAACTAGAGCAGAGCAAGTTGTTTTTTTTCAGCAGGATACTGGTCCCCAAAACCTCATTCTCTTATCCAAAGCCTGAAGAGAGTGATAAATGGCAAGTTCCTACCCCAGATGGCTACAGGCATGGTTAAATGGGCGGCTCTTTGCACAATGCCCAGTGCATAGTGGGTGTCTAATAAATGCCTATTCATAATAAGTGAGTGATGAATGAAGGCAAGGCTGGGCAGCGAAGTGAAGAACCATAGGTCAGGGTGTGCAAAGCCTGGGCTCCACCCGCGCCCTGCCTCTAGGAGGCGGGGATTCCCAGAAGCAGCTTCAAGACAGGCTGGGCTGTGGATGAGGACAAGCCTGAAGTCAGACTTAATTCTGGCTCTTTCAATGTACTTACTAATCTCAGGCTGCCTCCATTCCTCATCTGTATAGTGGAAGCAGTAATAGCACCTTGATGGTCCCAGGGGTGAAAAGCGGTGTACATGGGGCATGTCACAGTCCATGCATGTGATAGGTGCTCAGTAAACATCAACTGCTATGATGATTATCACTAGTGCTGTTTCTTCTCAGCACTTCTTACACTTTATTAGCATCTCAACACCTCCCTGGAGGTGGGCCAGTATTATCAAGGCTCATCAAAGGATGGTGCTAAGAGAAAACAGACCTACCTGCACTTCCTCGCTGTGCACACTTAGGGAACTGACTCACCCTCTCTGAGCTCCCCCCCATCTCCTCCTCTCTGAAATGGGAGAAACCATCCTGCCTGTGAGGTTCTAGGAAAGATAAAGTGAGGAATGTCTACAAGAGCCGCTGACACACAGTAAGTACTCAGTAAATGCCACTTCTCACTGCCCCGTTCCTTACATAATTTTCTGCAGACTCTCAGGGCTGTTATCTCCTCGGCAGGGAAGCCGGGTGCGGCCTCTTACCCACATGCCCCAGTTAATATTTCAAACGTCCTGAGTTTCTAATTGTGGCGAAGCCTAAGAGCCACCTAATCCGCCCGTGTATTAACTGCTCTGCCTCCAAACGAGTGCCTCTGGACCCAGGGCTGACACTTGCTGAGTTAATAATGACTCGATTCATTCCTCATGCCAAGTGCAAGAACCACATAATCTGCAGGGCAGAAATAACTCCTGTAATTAGAAATGCCTGAGGGAACCCCCCACAAAGGGCCTTGTAGCCTGGCATGTGGGAACCCCCTGCCCCCGATCCTTCCCCCCACCCCTGCAACGCCACAGGGCCTCTGCTGTTTTCTAAAGGCTGCTCAGACCTGGCGTCTCCAAGAGACAGCTCTCCAAGGGATGGCATTCCAGGCCCAGAAATATGCTCAGCAGTAGCTCTGGCTTCCCGGTGCCCTGGGGCTGACTCCTGTCTCCGCAAACAGGACTTCTAGAAGTCCACGCCAGCAGCCCTGCAGAGGCGGAAAACTCCTGCCTGGCCTGTGTTCCCCCTGTAGGTGACCCGCCTTCCCAGCCAAGGCCGAAGTTTCTATTATGAGGGAAAGGAAGTGCTGTGGCTGAGTGACTCCGGGTGCCAGCCTGGGATTGCTCTCAGTGGTAGCTGCAGTGGAGGGGCCCAGGCTTTGGCAGCTTCTGGAGAGTAATGCAGGGGTTTCCAGAAGTCAGGGGGCCGGCTGAGTGACTGGGCGTGAGGGCCCAAAGCTCTCAGATGTGCTCTTTCCTCAGATGTAAACTGGCGGACTGCACAGGCCTGTGAGGGTGGGTGTGCAGAGCCTGGCTCTGGGTACATCCCGGATCATGTTTGTCTCCCTCTCTGTAAAGTGTGACACAAAGTCACATCAGCTGACTTTAAATGGAGTTAGACATTTTCCTAAAGCATTTCAAGTGGAGTGTGTGGCTATGTCTGGCACCTGAGCAATCTGAAACAGTCCACACAGTAGTCTGCACTCTGAGGTTCTCTTACACTGTGACGTAGGTCCTAACATACCCATTTTATAGGTAGGATCATTAGCTCTTGGATGACATGATATTTACCCCAGGTTTTTCTGCCACTAATAGGCAGAAAATTCCAATGCAAGCCAATGTGACACCAAAGTCCCCATTTTTGGTTTACAGCATGCTCTCTTCCTTACTACGGTATAGACACACACACACACACACTCTCATAGAGGACAGAGAGCCTTCTCCTATTCTTAGTCCTTAACATGTGCCTTGTGGGTGGCCAGGACAGATGCTGAGGTTATTAAGAGTATAACGGTCCATATGACCATTTCACGTCCATTCAAACGTCTTCTGAAAGCAACCTAACATGTTACACTAAAGTGCAAGATTTCTGAATAGTCAGATCTCTCACTTTCAACCGAGCATCTGCCTTTTGGAAAAGGGCCAGCTTGGGTGACTTTGCTCAAAACAGCCAGAACCCTGCCTGCTACGCATCTTGGATGTAGTTCCAGCTCCTGTGCTCAGCCTCTCGGGCACGTGCCAGCCCCCGTGTGCACGGTGGCATGCTGGGGACCCAGCCCATGTTTTCAAGGGGGCTCAAAGTCTTCTTGGGGGGATATGGTCAGTTAAACCAACAAATACAATGTGTGACATGTGGAGAGACAGAGGTGAGCACAAGGACTTCACTTTCAAATATCTCTGCAACTGGCAAACGCTTTAGAAGTGAACTCAATTTAGGAACCCAGAAATGTGAGTTATAGTCAAGTCTAGTGAATAAGATGGGAAATAATCCTTTGCTATAAACTGTAAATTAATTACGAGTGAAAATAAAGCAAAATTACACACTTTTCTTGGGTAATTAGCACCCCAGATCCTAGTGGGTTGTCAGCAATGCTATTTGGGAAGTGTCTGATGCACAGTAGGTACTTTGCAAATTTTATTTTATAAGAACCTATGTTAAAAATAAATGAATCTCATCTCTTACAGACTTCACTCTTTTATAAAGAGTGGGTTGCACACACCTCGGTGAAGTTTTCCTCAACCAAATGCCTAAAACCACAGGGCTTTCAGGTTTGATTCCTGCACCTTTCTTGTCTGATGAAATTTTCCAAAGATCAGGTTCCTTCCCTTTGAACACCATACTTTCCTCACATGCTGTAGTGGACTAGTCTTTGAGTCATTGTACAATAAGCCTTAGTTAATTTTAAGGTTTTCAGCACAAAGTGCTGAAAATGTTGGTGACAGTGAAAAATGATCAAGGATGTGGAAAAGGCAAATGGATATTTCTGCATGAATTGGGGAAGACTGGTTTCTGATGAAAATTCTAAAACTAGTATACTCCTGGCTTGGGGGACTTGAAGGATGAATTTTGGGAGAAAACAGAAATGCCCTTAGAAGTTGACTGGTCAGAAAAACTGCCACTGGCCAGCTCGGTGACCCTGAGCAAATGGTTTCTACTTCCTGAGCCTCAGTTTCCACCTGAGAAAATGCAGATGAAAACAGCAACATCTACCTCACAGCATGGTTGTAAGGAATAAATGACTGAAATGTACATGATGTGTCGGGGACATAGTAAAAGCTCGGTGAATAGTAGCTTTATAAAAGATTTCACTATTAATTGCATCTACTTGATCAAAGAAGGTGCTTGTTTTTCTAAGTGCAAGGCATTGGCCTTGAATTTGGGGAACACAAGGCTTACAGCCCATCATTATAATTTGCAGGAAGATCCTAAAGAAAAAGCTATGTATATATATGCATGTGCATATGTGCAAACATGTGTTTGTAAGTATGTGTGTAGGAGTGTGCACATGTGCAGGTGTGCTTGTATACATGCACGTATATGCACATGAGTGTACACCAGCCTGTATGAGTGCAAGTGTACATGTGTTTGTGCATAGGTGTAGGAGTACTGTGTACCTGTGTAAGCACAGCCTCAGCAAGACAGGCTCATAGGCTAAGGCATGCAAGTCTAGGACAGGGTGGAGTCTTCGTTGAAGAGACATGTCAGCTGTGTTTGCTGCTCCATGCTCTGCTGAGACCCTGCATTGACAGCTCCCATCAGATAAGCAGCCTGATCCGGGCTTGAGAGATGCTATCAGTAGTTGTAGAACATTAACAACCCATTGGCTTACCGGAATCCATTCTATTGCTCCTGAAGCATCCAGCACCTGGATCTGGGTTTTTCCCTGTATTCTAATCCATAAAAGCTGGGCGCTGTGAACAGCAAAGGAGGGAACTAACCTTTGTGGTGTTCTACTTTTTTTTTTATAATCTTTTAAAATGTAGTATTTATGTTATTTTACATTTTATTACATAATCTTTAGTAGGAAATAAAATATTTTTGAATGATTAAGTTCACTATTAAAATATATATTATTTATTAAAATTGTATCTTGTCTACTTAAATTATATATTATTAAAATATATATATATTATGTATTAAAAGTACATATATACATTTAACAACATAAGTTATAACATAACATAATGCAAATATAAAACATAATGTATAGATTTAAGAATTGACTCTTGCAAACAAGTAGGAGCCAGTGTCCTTATCAGCTGGAGCTAGCTTAGACTACTCCCTGAGAGCCAATTGTTACGTTATCAGTATTTTGTAAGCCATTTGACTTCACATTGGTAGCTTAAATCAGTCATGGCGGGAGCATTTACATGATGGAAATTGGCAAACTTTACAAATTAGGGTTCCCCTTCCCCCCACAGGGAGCTGATTGCATGTGTGTGCCTGTGCTTTGTTTAGACTCAGCTGGATTAGTCACCATGCATACATTATTTGATTATTTTGTTTAGTCTTCACATCAGTCTTTTGGTACTGGCATTTCCTAGCCTATGTGATTTTGGGCAAGTCACTCCACCTTGTAGAGCCGAGTGTGCACGCACACAGGTTGCTTGCTGCACAATTCAGAGAGTGCCCTTCACATCAAAGCCCTGGCCCTTAGTTCCCTCACCCACACAGTGGGGAGCTGTCACCACCACACAACCTTGCTCTGAGAATACTGATAGATGTGGGGGATATATATTAGTTTGTTTCTGTTGCTTATAACAGAATACCTGAAACTGGATAATTTATAAAGGCATAGAATTTATTTCTCACAGTTTCAGTGGCTGCGAAGTCCACAGTCCAGAGTGCACATCTGATGAAAACCTTCTTCCTAGTAGGAACTCTCTACAGGGTCCCATGGTGACCAGGGTGTCACTTGGCAAGAAAGGCCTGAGCATGAGAGTGCTAACCTGCTCACTCACTCTCCTTATAAAGCTGTCATAACCACACCCATGAACACCCATTAAACCTTCAATGGAATTAATCCATTCATGATGGTACAGTCCTCACAATCTAATCACCTCTTAAAGTCCTTGCTAACCTGCTCACTCACTCTCCTTATAAAGCTGTCATAACCACACCCATGAACACCCATTAAACCATCAATGGAATTAATCCATTCATGATGGTACAGTCCTCACAATCTAATCACCTCTTAAAGTCCCCACCCTTCAATTACCAGAAAAGGATTTCACACTCTCTTAACACTGTCACAATGGAGATTAAGTTTTCCAATATGTGAACTTTTGGGGGACACATTTGACCCATAGCAGGGTACAAGCTCTAAATGTGGTGAGGCCTAGCAGAAGGAGAATAGGGAATGGTAGGGACTGTGGCAAACTGGGAGTATATGTCCCATCTAAAGGAGCATTCTAGTCCATCATGGCTATGTGGGAGTGCAGAGGGGCCAGCGATGCTAGATCCTTCTGATTTATTAAGAAGGAACAAAAAATATGGATTTTCTAAAAATGAAAAGTTTCTCAGTTTTTAAAACACCATGAATCTAACTCACAGCCCTGTGTCAGATTTCATGTGCGACTCCATCATCGAGTGGGTGGCACATGGAAGGCACCAGGTATGTTAAAGGACATTCAGTAAATTGAGAACAGTAACAAGTTAAAGCATTCCATCCAGGCTTCACATAGTAGGAGCTTTCCTATCATAGTATGAAATTTATGTCTCTCTCTTCTCTAAGTTAAGGAACTTAGATTTATCTCTCATGTCCATTATTTGAGAATGATATATTAGAAAATCAACACTTCCTTTGTGGAAGTGGCTTATAACTGGCCACCAAGAAGCTCAGAGACACATTCTGAACAGTGAAAACAGTTGAGCTGCAAATGCCATTCTGAGTCTCCTGGTAGCCAGAGCAGAAAGAAAAACATGACCAGCTATATAGTTGTCATTGCTCAGGAAGATGAAACTCCATTAACCCCATCCCTCAACTAACCTTCTATTTCAATTTATTTTTTTCTGGTCATACTATTATATTTTTATTGGTTGTACTATCATGTATTTCTTTTAAGCTACTTCAAATTCTTCATGGGAAAAGAGGAGTGTAAATAAGGGTTTAAGAGCCACAGCTTTGACAATTCATGACCCATTGTGGAAGGGCCATGACCGCAGGAATGTGTAGCTGTGCTCAGGCCCAGATCTGGATCACATGATGTACTGTAGGCTTCAGACACATGAGGATTACCTTATGGATTGCTGTGCTAGGGCTAGCATGACAAAATACCACAAACTGGATTGCTCATGCAACAGAAAGTTATTCTCTCATGGTTCTGGAGGCCAGAGTCCAATATCAAGGTGTCAGCAGATTTAGTTCCTTCTGAGGGCCATAAGGGAGAATCTGTTCCAGGTATCTCTCCTAGCCTCTGGACCTTTGCTTCCATCTTTCACATCCCTTGGCTTGTGCATGCATCTCCTGGATCTCTGCCTTCAGATTCACATGGCATTCTACCATGAGCGTGTCTGTGTCCAGATTTTCCCTTTTGTAAGGGCACCAGTCCTACTGGATTAGGGGCCAGCCTATTCCAGTATGACCTCATCTTAACTAATTACATCTGCAATGATCCTAGATCCTATTTCCAAGTAAGGTCATATTCTGAGATACAGTCATCCCCACTTATCCACATTCGTGCTTTTTGCAGTTTCAGTTACACTCCCTTAACCACGGTCCAAGAATA